>NW_022196891.1:3780314-3861934 GCF_008632895.1 Mastomys coucha
CAGCCTTTCATTCATCCATTCATTCTGTGGACCAATCAGACCCAGCCTTTCATTCATTCATTCATTCATTCATTCATTCTGTGGGCCAATCAGACCCAGCCTTTCATTCATTTGCAAGTGGACCAATCAGACCCAGCCTATCGAGGTTATACACCCTTTCAACGCCCTCCTCGCCAGACTTTGGTCAAGATTTAATAGCAGTCCTTCTTGCTGGAGAAAGTGGGTCAATAGGACAGGCCTTGGGCTTTTCGTCCATCACCTATTTTCTGTCCCTTTCTGTGTCTTAGTTGTGAATGTGGTGTGACCAGCTGTCACTCTTGCCATACCATCTTCACTGCCATGTTGGATTATGCTCCTTCTTACTCTATAAGCGAAAATAAACCTGAAGTCCTTAAATCCTTATCAGGAACAAGAAGAACAACAAATACCAAAGGATAAGAAGCACGGGAGGGAAGCCATTCACAGCCGAAGGTGAGAGAATTACTTTAACTCAAAGGTATCATTACAAAAGTAGTCTTTTTCTCCCTGTATTGGAAGTTCTAAACATTACATTTTCCCTGCCATGCTTCTAAAACATTTAAGCCCCCTAACATCTAAATGGGGGGATACTGATGTCCTGTGCCTTTAGTCGACGGAGTTGGTGGGGCTAGGTGGGCAAACATGTGGTGGAAGAAGGTATTACTGAAAGCTGAAAGCCACTCTCTGGATGTGTCTCATTTTATTATCGCCATAGCTGCGCATTCTTCTCTTGGAACATCCCAGGTCTGTGTAATGCATACATCCTCTGATGCTTAGGCTCCAGCCTTGGGTTTTTCATATGCAGAGAGACAGTTAAAAGCAAGATGGAGTATTCATGAGATTTCAATAATCTAGGCTATAGCAAATATATTAATGATGCCAGTAAGTCTGATATTAAAGTATCTGGAGGCTCATTCTTTCGCCTGGTAGGAAATGGCTCTCACTAACCGCACTCACCATCTTGGTTGCTTAGCTCTCATTCTCTCTCTCTCTCTCTCTCTCTCTCTCTCTCTCTCTCTCTCTCTCTCTCTCTCTCTCTCTCTCTCTCTCATTTCTTATTTTTTGAGATTACTATATAATTACCTAATTTCTTCATTTCCTTTTCTTCCTCTAAAACCTCCCACATCCTGTCCCTGCTTCTCTTTCAAGTTCATGGTGTCTTTCTTCATTAATTTTGGTTATGTGCGCCTATGCATGCACATATAGAATCACAAATCTACCCTGTTCACTTTGTTTAATGTTCCTTATATATGTTGTCAGGCTGACCATTCGGTTAATATCCCATAGTTCTCCATTTCATCTTTGCTTTTCTCCCTGCACACAGATCCTTTCCTTCCCCTAAAATTCTCCACACATGGCTTTTGTATCTTTCTTTTTCAGCAGTAACTCAATAAAGATAGAGCGAGGATGAATCACTCCAATGATTTCTTGCTTCAGACAGAGTGGACAGAGTGGTTTTAGTGGGATAGATATGATCTTTCACATACCATGTTTAAGTTCTACCCAGCAAGGCTAGCACTTACGAAGTTTTTATATGATGGATGATCATGGGCCTCACAGACTCAAGTATCCACTTCCTTGTTTCTAATTTATCTTCCTTAATGCAGGTCTCAGTACACACAGGCAAGTAATAGCACGAAATGTTTAAATGAAATTTCTAGTACCAAAATTCTTCCTATTTTCTGTAAGCCTAATAATTTGGATATTTTCTTTCTTGTTCAGACAAATGAGGTTTTTTAAAATATAGAACGTGTAAGGCAATGCCAACTAAGTCTTTTAGTTTTTCATACCTGCAAAGTGTTATGTGCATATCTCTGGAATATGCACTTTCTGCAAGTAGGGGTGTGTGAGGATATATGTGAATACCTATGGAGACTCACACCCAGGGTGGTTCTTCTATATTATGTGCTGATTTTGGATCTCTTGGGCAATCCCAGAACTTAGTGATATGTTGAGTTTTGTTGGCCTGCTCCTTGGCCTCGATCTTTCAGGAGTAGAGTTATAGGCCAGCTGCCAAGCATGGCTTCTGGGGATCGGAACTCCAGTCTTCAGGCTTGTACAGGAAGTGATACAACCTCTGAGACATCTCTTCAGCATCAGTGAGATCTTGCTGCTGTTACAGTGTAGTTATTGTCATCATCCTAATGCCTAGAATTTTATTTCTAGAGAATTATTACTTTACTATTCCAGAAATTTCCTGTCAGCATTAAAACAAAAACAAAAACAAAACCCCATACCAAAAATCAATCAGCTCGCTATACTATCAAATTAATTTGGGAAACAGCAAAAGTTTAAAGCATTTGCTTTTACTTTTTAAAATTGCAGATTCCAAAGTAAGAAAAAAAAACCATGGCTTATTTAGTCTAGTTTTCCCTTTATACACTTAAAATTTTTAATTATTACTTTAATCCATTGGCGTTGACCTCATCAAAATCACATAATACATTTATGTCCATATCAGCATAAAGGTAAAATCTTGCCTTTTCTCCTTATATTACCTGAAAGTGCTATTCATAAGAAAGAGTGGAGGAGGGGAGGCACAGGAAGGAATATGGCCTTGCACTAAAGAACCATGTAATGTGTGCTTGTGAGCATTTAAAATGTTCATTCTGGGCTGGAGTCACTGAAGGGCTTGTCCCTGACACCCACAGAAAAATCTGGGTGCAATGATACACCAGAAATCCCAGCACTGATGAGCTGGATACAAGGGCTCCCTGCTTGGCTAGCTAGTTTACTAAACTGGTGACCTTCAGGTTGTGTGTGAGATCTTATCTCAAAAAATTAATGTGGAGAATAATTGAGAAAGATACCCCATGCCAACCTCTGGCCTCTGAATACGCACATACACTCAAAAAACTTGTGCATTGAGACAAATATTCCACACATAAATACAATAAAGAAACACAATTTGTGTTCCCTTATTTATATATTGTTTAGTACTCCCATTTACAAACAATTACTTCCTTAACAGACTTGAACAGCACACTTGCTCCTCCCTGGCTCCTCCAAATGGAGTGGAAAATCATTGAGCATAGCTCAGGCTTTCAAGTTGGCAGAAATAGTTATCTTTTATTCTTGATTTTTGCTGGATTTTTTTTTTATTTTCAATGAATCTGTATTTTTGAATAATTGTTTCCAGAGGTTTCTTACAACATACTGATCTAAGTGAACAGAGTATATGATGATTTGAAAATCACTGGTGATTTTCACTTTAACCTAAGACCTCTATCTCAATGATAACAATGAGCACGTCTAAGGGCTAAAGTCATCAACTTTTGTAAAACCGGTAATTTTCACTTTAGTGGATATATCTGCCTTCAATAAATTCTACTCCATTTTGGGGAGCACCTATGACCATTCATTTTTACATTAGAAAATGGCTTAAAAGAACCACAATGATAAGAATCAATAAAAGAGAGTTGTGTAGTAAAAAAAAAAACATGCATACATTTTTTATCCTCAAAAAATTTTAAAAATAACATATGAAAAATATTTTTAAGTACATGGTTGTCTTTGAATAAAGAAGTGTATTTCCAGAAGGCCAATTTAATAAAAACTATTTCTCATGGTAGATATGCAATCAACTTAATTCGTGATGAATTACCTGTTTACAATATGGAATACTCTGTGCTAGCATCTTTGAAAAGTAAAAGTGAAATAGGCGTGACTAGTGTTTTCAGCTGCGGAGGATTTTCATGCCATTCCAGTAGCTGGCAGTGCTGTATCACCTGGGGAGGAACACATTTCTAGACTAGGGTGCAGCTGGGAAACAGGTCCCTGCCTGAGTATGTACAGGGTCCTGGCTTTTCCCTTCTGCATGGAAAGTAACAGAGCAAAACACGTTGGTAGCAAGCTGTAAACATAGCTAATGCCAAGGACAGTTTCATATTTATTTATTGCATTTGGGTAAAATTCCTGTATTTATTTGGAGCAGTTAATGTTATAGGGGTCAGCATCAATGCAAACTACAAATGTATCATTATAACTAGAATAGACTAGTGATTAATCCAAGCACAGATACATGAAGTTTGAGTTTCTGCTTTTGCTTTTGTGAGTCTTATTGACTTGAAATGGACATATCTTGGGGTTACACTATAGTGCAATATTGTATTTAAGAAACCACTTCAAAATAACAATTCAAGATAATGAATTAAGATAACAACTATTAAAAGAATCTCCTTGCTCATTTCTTCAATTGTTTTGAGATGAAATTTGGAGAAAAGAGAACATTGGATCTTTTGTTTTCTATTCAAAATAACTGTTGTTATGTTTGGACTCAAATGTACATAATGAGTTTGTGGTACATTATCTTCATTCAGCCAGCAAAAGCTCGTGTCTTCATTCTCTAGTAATGAAATTAAAAATTGACTTTACTCTATGAACATTCTTATTGTTATCTCTCTCCTTTAGTTTAAGCACCTATTATAGTATCTTCTTTTTATTAGATATTTTCTTTATTTACATTTCATACAATATCTCCTTTCCCAGTTTCCCCTCCAAAAAAAATCCCAAAAAACAAACAAACAAAGAAAACCAAAAACCAACAAGAACAAAACCCCTGTTCCTTCCTCCCTCTCCCTAGTATCTTCTTATTTATATAAGCTTCTGAAAAGAGTGTGTAACTTCTGTGCATGTAATTTGAATGTACATAATTGCTTTTGAATTGCTTATCCATTTGTTTTTTTTTTTTGCTTCTTACATCTTTTCTGAGATTCATCTGCATTGCTGAATGCAAACGAAGCTTGTTGTTCCCCTTAGCTCTTCTATTCGTATTTATTTATCTATTATTATAGCAACAGTCTCTTGCCATCTTGTCTCTAACTCTATAGTTCTTCTAATAATGTTACAAAAATACCTTTACACACATACCCTTAAGAGTCTGTGAGACAAACCCCCTTTCACTATACACCTGGGAGCAGAGTGACTGGGTCACACTGCAGGCTTACACTGAATGTAACTAAATGGACAGATGGTTTTCATAGCAGCTGCAATGTCACTCAGTCCCACTGGCCATGCTTGTGGACTCTGTATGTTGACAGTCTATCTGTCTCCCAGCTTTGCAGGTTTGGGGAATCCATCAAGTGCAAAGGGATGTCTTTCAGCTGCTGTTTGCACGGGCACTGTTTCTAGCAGGTCCAAGCATCTCTTCATAGGCTTCGAGTCCCTTCACTCATCCCTTTGCATTTTTACTCATTGTGGATGCTTCTACGTTTTTGTTAATAAAAAGGAGTAAGTTACATTGAGACTTATAAATACTATTTCTTTATTTATAATGTCTAAAGATATTCAAATGTCTTCTCTATTTTATAATTCATTTTCCCTATGATACATTTTAATAAAAACATTTCACTCGACACAACCAATTTTATCATGTATATGCCTTTAAATTTTTAATTTTGAAATTTTGTTTTTTTTACAAATGTGAGAGTATATGCTAATACATATAAATTTTGTTTTTAAAACTATAATAGCAGCCGGGCGGTGGTGGCACACGCCTTTAATCCCAGCACTTGGGAGGCAGAGGCAGGCGGATTTCTGAGTTCGAGGCCAGCCTGGTCTACAGAGTGAGTTCCAGGACAGCCAGAGCTATACAGAGAAACCCCGTCTCAAAAAACCAAAAAAAGAAAAAAAAGAAAACTATAATAGCTTTATTATATATTTAGTTTTTAACCCATGTTTTGTAAAGTAAAAATTAAGTTTCATGTATTTAAAATAGGTTAGTGTAGGCATAAATTTATTTCAACCTACTTTAATAAACATTTGACCTCCTCTCTAGCCCACCATCCACCAGAGATGGTAAGAGAGAAAAGTTATTAGAGCATGGGGGAAGTAGACCTGTTTAGAAATAGTTCCTTGGAGGCAAATCCAGTATTAATTGTCGAAAGTGTCAGCAGTTCAGCCTTATAGAAAACAGCAAATATGAATCAGTAGCTGCAGTTCAGTCCTCTGCAGGAAGACACCACACGTGAACCAGCAGCGGCCGCTCAATCCTGAAGAAAGTCCAAGGCTGAGGAATTGGCAAGAAGCTGCAGGAACCTCACCAGAAGTTTTTTTTGGTGAATTTCTCTCTGTTGTCACCTCAAGCAGCGCTCAGCAAAACAATCCAAGGTGAACCAATATGCGTGTGTCTTTAGTGAAGAATAGCTAGGAGGAGCTAAGCAAACTAATGCTCGAGCTCCCACTCTCTGCGAGGTCATATTTATTCTCCTTCATTGGAAGTCCTTTCACATGTCTGCACCAGGAATACATCCTTTCACCTGTGTGTCCCAGCAAAACATCTATTGACATAACTCACTTTCCAAACAAGCCAGAAGTTTCCACTTCAGGTTAGTTTTCCAATTACATCCTTTTTTTTTTTTTTGAGTATTATAAAAATTGTTTGATATAAAACAACAATCAATTGAACAGTCTTATGTAGATGCTCGTCTACAGTAATACTGAAAATACATGTATTTCTCTCAATATAAATTTGAAATAACTCCAAATATATTAACTGTACATTTTAAAATAATATATCACTACTAGTATTTTTTAAATAAACATAAATAGATAAAGTCTTTTGTATCCTTGTTTTGTTTTTAGTGTAGAGCTTAAAGTCTTGGCTCCTACTGTGGTGCAAGCCCAAAATAAGAACAATCTTTAGACATTGGGTTTCATTGTAATAAGGCTGTACTTCAATGATCCTCACATCACCAAAGGATTTTACCTCCATCATAGCTAAGCTGAGAGTTGACAATTCTGCTGTGCCAAGGAATGAATTGTAGGCCCAATTTTTGGATACAGATTTCCTGCTATGGTCAAAGCTTTTTGACTTGAATGATTGTCATTATTCTCAGCCTACAGAGAAAAGGTTACATTCATTTAAGAAATGGTATGTGTATTAAAATGGTCTACCCATGAAGTCATTCACCAATTGTTCCAATGAACAATAGTTTTGCTTAGAGGGTGGTACAGACATTAGGTGAGGGTAAGAATATGGTTCATGCCAGGCAGTGGTGGCACATGCCTTTAATCCCAGCACTTGGGCAGCAGAGACAGGTGGATTTCTGAGTTCGAGGCCAGCCTAGTCTACAAAGTGAGTTTCAGGACAGCCAGGGCTACACAGAGAAACCCTGTCTCGGAAAAAAATAAAAACAAACAAACAAACAAAAGAATCTGGTTCATTGGCTGTGGTGATTTTGAAAAGCATTCATCTCAGAGACAGAATAACTTATAAAGTCATCTTTTTCAAACTTGATACAATAGTTACAAACATCAAGCAAAGCATTCAGTCTTGCTCTTTGTTCTTCTCTTACAAGCCACCTCCCAAGTTAATTGTCTATGTTTCTTTTGGCTGTATAAACTTTTGAAATATGTAAGCTGTAGTATAGTGTAAAACCTTCAAATAAACAATCCTACTAATAGAGAGTCTAAGACAGGAGAAGCCTGATTTCAAGACCATTATGTGGAACCCAGTGAGACATTGTCATGTACAAATAAGCAGAAAGTGTATATGGATTGTACAATATTGGACCTATTTCACCAATTACCAATTTAGAGAGACCACTGGATGACAGCCAACAAATTTCTATTTCCTCATATTTTTGGATTTCCATCAATTAGGATATGTTGGTAATATTTGTTTTCATATTAAGGTATTAAGAAAAAATAATTGTTACTTCCTGTTGTTTTTGTTGTTAGAGGTGGAATCAAGTTTGTGTGGGTTTGTTGAATGATTACTTTCTTGCTTCTTCTAAGGTGTAGTTTTGTCCCTTATGTTGATGTTTTCCATCTATTATCCTTTGTAGGGCTGGATTTGTGGAAAAATACTGTGTAAATTTCATTTTGTCATGGAATACCTTGGTTTCTCCATCTATGGTAATTAAGAGTTTTTCTGGGTATAGGAGCCTGGGCTAGCATTTGTGTTCTCTTAGGGTCTTTATGACATCTATCCAGAATCTTCTAGTTTTGATAGTCTCTGGTGAGAAGAAGTTCTGTGTAATTCTGATAGGCCTGCCTTTATATGTTACCTGACCTTTTCCCCTTACTGCTTTTAAAATTCTTTCGTTGTTTAATGCATTTGGTGTTTTGATTATTATGTGATGGGAGGAATTTCTTTTCTGGTCCATTCTATTTGGAGTTCTGTAGGCTTCTTGTATGATCATGGGCATCTCTTTCTTTAGGTTAGGGAAGTTTTCTTCTATAATTTTGTTGAAGATATTTATTGGCCCTTTAAGTTGGGAGTCTTCACTCTCTTCTATACCTATTTTCCTTAGGTTTGGTCTTCCCATTGTGTTCTAGATTTCTTGGATATTTTGGGTTAGGAGCTTTTTGCTTTTTGCATTTTCTTTGACTGTAGTGTCAATGTTTTCTATGGTGTCTTCTACTCCTGAGATTCTCTCTTCTACCTCTTGTATTCTGTTGGTGATGCTTGCATCTATGACTCCTGATTTCTTTCCTAGATTTTCTAACTCTAGGGTTGTCTCTCTTTGTGATTTCTTTATTATTTCTATTTCCATTTTTAGATCTTAGAGGGCTTTCTTCATTTCCTTCACCTGTTTGATTGTGTTTTCCTGTAGTTCTTTAAGGAATTTTTGTGTTTCTTCTTTAAGGACTTCTAGCTGTTTACTTGTGTTCTCCTGTATTTCTTTGAGGGAGTTATTTATGTCCTTCTTAAAGTCCTGTATCATCACTGTGAGAAGTGATTCTAGATCTGAATCTGGCTTTTCTGGTATGATGGTGTGTCCAGGACTCGCTATGGTGGGATAATTGGGTTCTGATGATGCTAAGTAACCTTGGTTTCTGTTGCTTATATTCTTATACTAGCCTCTGGCCATCTGGTTATCTCTATTGCTACCTGCACTGGCTAAATCTGACTGGGGCCTGTCCTACCTGTGATCCTGGTTGTGTCAGAACTCCTCAGAGTCAAGCTGTCTCTGTGATCCTGTGATTCTGGGATCCTGTGATCTTATGCCTGTTAGAGGGCCCAGGAGTGGAGCTTCTTCTGGGTGTTTTGGGATGGGCTGCAAAGTTTTTGCCCAAAGTCTGCTCAGAGCACCAGCCCAGATAGACTAGAAGGAACCAGTGCCATTGGACTGGTGGAGTTCCTGCTTGCCTGTATCCTGCTGGTCCCAGTTACTCCCAGTGTTGGGAGAGATGTTGTGTCCTCCTCACCTCTGATCCTCTGATCTTGGGCTTGTTAGAGTGCCTGGGAGTGGAGCTTCCTCTGGGTGTTGTGCGGAATTTGTGCCCAAGCTCAAATACATCCTTTTAAACACCTCACATATTCCTGGAGGATTTGTGCAACAACTTTGTCAGCTATCATGTTCCAATCCAGGAAGATAAGTACACTCTATGGCCTGTGTTCTCTTGGCACTGGTGTGTATGGTTATTTAGTTAATATTGTATTAGTACTAGAAGACTTGCTCTCTTCACTCTTTCTTCCTGATCCTGAATCAATTTTTCATGAACATTATAGTTGTATGCTAAGTTCACAAATTCCTCAGAAATTCCAAACAGATTTCAGATTGGAATGTATATTAATTCCCTTGTTGCCTAAATAATTTACCACAAATTTCATGGCTTAAAACAGCAACAACAACAGCTACGACAAAAGTGATTACCTCTCAGATTTGAAGGTAGAAAATTTTATATCTCTGCATAAGATGACCACTCAGTTACACTGATTTTTGGAGGCTTTCAGGAGACAAATGTCTTCTTATTCTTTTAAGCACTTAGAAGAATGTTGTTCTTTAGCTCCTCTTCCATCTTAAGAGCTCTCAACACTGTCAAATATTCCTCTCACCCAAGCTCTGAAAAGTTTTAGGCTGTTAAGTGACTTGTAAAATGGGCATACTTGGCAATTAAGGAAAATCTCTCTATCTGAAAGTTGATAGTTATAGAAGTTATTTTTCTTATCATTTGGATAAGATTCTTGCCAGAAGCAACTTAAAACAGTGTCTTAGTTGTGGTTTCTATTCTTGGACAAAACATTATGACCAAGAAGCAAATTGGGGAGGAAAGGATTTATTCAATTTACACTTCCACATTGCTGTTCATCACTGTCTTAGTCAGGGTTTCTATTCCTGCACAAACATCATGACCAAGAAGCAAGCTGGGGAGGAAAGGGTTTATTGGGCTTACTTCCACATGGCTGTTGATCACCAGAGGAAGTCAGGACTGGAACTCAAGCAGATCAGAAAGCAGAAGCTGATGCAGAGGCCATGGAGGGATGTTACTTACTGACTTGGTTCCTCTGGCTTGCTCAGTTTGCTTTCTTATAAGACCCAAGACTACCAGCCCAGAGATGACACCACCCACAGTGGGCCCTCCACTCTTGATCACTAATTGAGAAAATGCCGCACAGCTGGATCTCATAGAGGCACTTCCCCAACTGAAGTTCCTTTCTCTGTGATAACTCCAGCCTGTGTCAAATTGATACACAAAACCAACCCGTACAATTGACTCCTTGTGAACTTGACACAAAAACATCACTATTAAGCTTCAACCCTTACTTTCTAATTCATCCCCAAGATCTAAATAACTTTAAAATCTCAGTCTTTACATATTAAAAGTTAAATCCCTTTAAAATATCCAATATCTTTTAAAATTCAAAGTCTTAAAAATTCAGTCTTTTAACTGTAGACTCCACTAAAATACATTCTTACTTCAAGAGGGAAAAATATTAGGTCACAGTCACATCAAAAACAAAATCAAATTCCAACCATCCAATGCCTGGGAAACTCAAGATCTTCTGGATTCTTCCAAGGGCTTGAGTCACTTCTCAAGCTCTGCCCTTTGTAGCTCACACCTTGTCTTCTAGGCTCCAGATGCCTTTATGCCTCTGCTGTTGCTATTCTTGGTGGTCATCTCATGGTATTGGCATCTCCACTGCTGTCTTCCGCTGTAACTAGGCTTCACCAATAGCCTCTCATAAGCTCTCTTCAAGGTGCCAAGCCTCAACTCCTTTGCATGACCCCTTAAAGTCCTGGGCCATCAATTGCTACTGAGGTTGCACCTTCACCAATGGCCTTCCATGGCCTCTCACTGTGTCGAGCCTCAGCTGCTCTTCATGACCCCTTCATGCTTTCAAAACCAGTACTACCTGGGTGACTCTTACACATTACCAAGTCCACTCACAGAACAAGGTACAAACATGGCTATATCTGACTGAGAGCCTCTGTGCTCTCAGAAAACACTTCCCAGAAGATTTCACCTCAGTGATGCTGGTCTCTTTCTAATCACCGCTAATTTCTTAGCTCTAGCTAACTAGCATCAATAGCCCCAGTAACACAAAAGTTCGATTTAGTGGTTCTGGTATCTTGTTAATCACAGCTGATTTCTTCAGCTCCAGCTAACCAAAACCACAGAATCTTCACAATCAAAACAACATGGCCCTGATACGAGTCTTTAATCTTCCTTCTGAAATTTCACAAGGCAGGCCTCCATCTTCTGCACTGTTCTCAAAATTATATTCCAAGCTCCTACAGTACATCTCACAGAGCTCTTAACAACCAATGGCTCTTCTAGCTCAAAGTTCCAAAGTCCTTCCACAGTTCTCCCCAAAACACGGTCAGGTTGTCACAGGAATAACCCTCTATGCTGGTACCAATTTGTCTAAGTCAGGGTTTCTATTCCTGGACAAAACATGACCAAGAAGCAAGATGGGGAGGAAAGGGTTTATTCAACTATAAGGAACAAGATGTAAAGAAATGATACCGTGGATGAACGCAACTATGAAAACCAAGCCTAGAGTGTGTGAGTATGACATTGAAGTAAGGTAAATGCCCGATGAAATAATGTGTGAACACCTTAATTTTGGTCGGATAAGAGTAACTTAAAAACACCTGTTTGGCTATCGTGACTTACTCCTGGAGTCCCACGGAGATGCCTTTGTGCCGAGAGACTGAGTCTACTGACCCTGATGCCCACCACCGAATGAGACGAGCCTACACTGTGGACCGAGCTCCAGGTGGACTCGAAAGCAGAAGGACACATCATGAACCTTACATGACATGCTGCCATTGAGCCAGGCTATGACATCAGGCCAGATCAGAGGTTAGTGAAGTGTGTGTGTGTGAAGGAATGAGATTCCACTTCGCTATCCGTTTGTTGCTACTTATGAGTAAATAAGCTGTTATAACCTGAGCTCTGAGTCCGAGGCTTTCTTCTTGCCTCTGTCCTCAATCCCAACTCGTGACAGCTGGCTTAGCCGGCAGCCAGCTGGAGACCCGCTTAGCGGCTGCAGTTTACCAAATGTTTAAATAGTGGGCCATTTACTAGTCTGAGCCTGCGAACCCTTTACTCAGCAGGCACCGGCCTCCCTTGAAATCAAACGTCTAAGATGCCTCCAAGCCAACAGTGGCTGGAAGCTCCCAAGGGAGCCAAGGTAGGAGGAAGAGCCGAGGGTGAGGGTAGAAGCCCCCTGGCTCTGTGAGAGAGTGATTGCCAAAAAGACTAGTAAGATGGGCAGACAAATTATTTAATGAATTACTGAAAAATCCACCAAGAAGTAATATCGCCTGGTACCTTAAAAAGAAAACAGTAAAGGCACTGTACCACCTAGCCTATAAATTAGCACTATAAGTGGACTAAAAAGACTCATCAAGGGAATGAAAATGATAAAATTAGAAGATGAAAAAACCTCTGACTAGGTGGAAAGAGCTTGGCAGGATACTAACTGCATACTAAATACAAGGAAGTTAAAATTGACGTCCCTTTGACAGCAGCATAGCAGGTGGAACCTATAATAGAGAGAACATCACAAAAAGATATGTCTAGTATATTCATGAAGACTACAGTCGATTTTGATAAGGATAGGTTAGTGGGCAAAAGGCTAGCCACTAGTATCAGGAAATAAGGTAAGGACTCCTATCCTTTCAAAAGTGCCCTAGGGTCAGGACCGTTCTGGTCACTACCAGTGACTGCCTCCAGGCTTCAGATTCCAGTAAAGGTTCTTAGACACACCAGCCCCACAGAGGTGATAATAGAAGACAGAGCATATACCTCACAGGATTTTAATGAACTTAGAAAAGTTTATGCCCAAAACAGCATGAAGTATGCATCCTACATAGTAAAACTGTGAGAAAAGGGATCAGATACAATAAAGTTATCAGACCAAGTGATGCACAAAATTAGGAAAGTGGTAGAAAATCCCACTGTGTTCAACGCTCTAGAGCATGTTTTAGACAGCTCCCAAGGAGACATGCACCCACTGCTTAATTGGATAACTGCAGCTTGGAGATACGTGTTCCCCTCCTTAGATTTAACTCAGTTCGAGGCCTCAGCAAAATAGAATAATCTACAGGAAGCAATTCAGTTAGCAAGAAAATTGGGAGTACTCTACTTCATTTACAACCAGGCATTACAACCCACTCTACAGGCAGCACCAATGTTGGCCCAGTTAAGGAAAATCCCATTAAAAGGAGCTCCACAACATCTCAGGATGACCCCAGCTGGACCATTGCAAGGATGTCAAACTGTACCAGATGCCATAGACTTCTTAAAATCACACAGAGAAGGTAGTATCCTTACTCATCGAAGGTAAGAATTTAATGGAATGAGGAGATGGCTTAAAAATATAAGACCTCCCAACCTCCCAATTATATCAGAACCAAGCAAACCATAGAATCCCCCCAGACACTTGTTTTGGCAAGCTCCTCGAAAACCTTTTTCGGGTAAAGGGGGCCCAACGGCCAAGAACCCCTGAACCTAGGAATCAACAGCCAAAGGCTGGATGTAGGGTCAAGACCTATGAACAGGCTGCCATCCATGAACAACCTGAAAGACCAGGAAGTCACTTTCTACCTCAGGGATATAACATCTAAAACCCAGAATAGTACTACCCATCATACTACTTGTTGGCACTACCAAAGTGGTTAAATGGCTGTTGGACATGTGTAGTGGCTAGTCCTGGTTGTCAACTTGACTATATCTGGAATGAACTACAATCCAGAATTAGAAGGCTCACCTGTGGCCCTAATCTGGAGATTGAGAGATATAAATTTCCAACCTGAATCTTGGCATGGAGATCTTGAGGCATAGTGGCTATGAATCCCAGAAGATTAAGTCAGGAAGATCTCCAAGTATCATAGGACTATCCACAATACACAAATTATTTCTGAAATTTTTGAATTATAAAAAAATACCAAAGATACTACTGGCTACAGTCAAAATTCCACAGTTAGAACTACCTAAAATACCACCCTCCTTCACACTACAATAACCCATAAATGGTGGGATAGAGGAAGTGAAAGACACCATACAAATGTTATTAAAATAAGGTATTATAGAACAGACACAAAGCTTTAACTACAACACCCTCATTTGGCCAGTAAAGAAAGAGAATGTCAAATGGAGATTCACAGTAAACTACAGGAACATAAACAATCTATCAGAACAGATGCCTGGAAAATTGTCAGATGTAGAAGATATATTCCTTCTAATCAGACAGGTGGTACCCAAATGGTTAGCCACAATAGACCTAACAGACATGTTCTTTAGCATTTCTCTACATCCCAACTCTAGAGAAATCACCACATTCTCATGGGAAGAAAAACAATATCAATTTACTAGAGTTCCACAAGGATACAAAAACAGCCCAATTATAGCATACAACGCATTGAGATGGGCTTTGGACTCATTTGACATACCAGAAGAAGTAATGATATTCTCATATGTAAATGACCTCCTATTGGTAGCAAATGAAATATACTACATAAATTAGTAGCAGACTTAATTGCACACCTAATAAAAGAAGGATTAATAAAGATGAAGTAAAGGGACCATCAGAGAATATTAAACTCCTCTGAGTACACTGGTCAACTAGAGGACCATCCATTCCCCTAGTAGTAACTAACAAATTTAGAAACTTATCAAGACCTCAGAATAAGACAGAAACCCAGAAATTAATAGGTTTATTTCAGCATTGAAGGCAACATATACCATACCTGCAATTATTGTTCCAACCATTATATAGCATAGTGAAAAAAGCATCTGACTTCACCTGGGGACCAGCCCAGGAAAAAGCAGTAAAAATTATATTATAATATATAGAGCAATTTAGTAATTTAATTTACATCAGTGCAGATAATACAGTGATAATAGATATCCTCTTTATAAAGGGATATGGCAAATGGAATATATTTATTAACAACCACAGATTAAACTAATTGGATTTTATTACAAACGCTTCACTTGGTCAGATGCCAAGTATTCACTCTTTGAAAAAACAATATGGACTACATGAAGCACTCCACACGTGCCACAGTACCCTAAGATGGAACACGGCGGTACTCTGATCCACTGTGCCCATTCTCAAATGAGTAAAGACACCAGAAGAGGCATGGGCAGGGCTGCCAATAGAAGGTATTACAATGGAAATGATCTCTTCGAGTTCCTTCGAGGTACAAACCTGTCTGCACAGGGGACTGTACCAATGGCGTCAGAGCACATACTGGCATGGATTAATGAAAGCCAGGTACCAATCACACCTGACAATCTCCCTTCCCCAGAAACATGTACCCATAGGAACATGGGGGTCAAGTCAATACTCCCTCTCACTGGTTAATGCCTGGTTTACTGACCTCTCAGCCATCACTAAAAACAACATGGTATGCTGTAAATCAGCAGCTTTCAGGCTGGAAGATGGAATGGTAATAACAGAGGAAGAAAAGAGCAAATCAGCACAACATGTGGAAGTAATAGCAGCCCTATGGGTGGCTAGACAGTCCTGCAAGTATGAAAAGGACTTACACCTTTTTACAGATTCTTGGTGTGTGACCAACGGACTGGGAATTTGGTCAGGAAAATGAAGATTAACAGATTAGAAAATCAATGGAAAAGACTTATGGTCTAGATAACTCAAATGGAGATAGCTCAAATCAGTAAAGACGTAAGAATAAAGGTATATCATGCAGATACCCACCAAAACAAAGGTGACTTACAAACCAAATATAATAATGAAGCAGACAGGTTGGCAAGTATGGTGATAAAACTTAAGATGCATTACCAAAGCGAACAGATAGGACCTACAAAACTTAAAAATTAAGAGGAAATAGACCAAAGTGACTCCCCCCACAGAGGCAGAGATTACAAGAGAAGAAATAGAGCAAATACACAAACTCCTTGGACGTGCAGGAAGCTAGGCAACATAACAATGGTTCACTCAAAGGAACATAGCCATAACATAGAATAAAATTAAGAATTGCATAAAGATATTCAAAGGATGCCCTGCAACGAAAACCAGATTTAAACATAATTACCATGGAATAGGAGCTCATAGACTACATATTAACCACACACTCCAAATTGACTGCATAGGACAATTAAATGAGTCTAAGAAACAATACACATGCATAATAGTAGATGTCTGCACTGGATTAGGTATGGCCAAACCAGACCAAAAACTAACAATATTTATACTATGGTCATGGATTTCAACCTACAGTATACCCCAGTTAGTACAAAGTGATCAGGAACCCACTTTACTGGTAAAATCATACAGTGACTGGCAAAAATTCTTGACATAATGTGGGAATTCCACCTGGCCTGTAACCCAACAGCAGCAGGCAGTATTGAAAGAGTCAATAGATTATTTAAATTTAAATTAATAGCCCATAAAGTTAGACCACTTTCCAAAGCTCTTGAGAAAGCTACCTTTTAACTAAATAGCAGACCTAGAACTAACAGATAATCTCCAATTGAGAAATTCCTCAGCACACAGACAGATATAGATTATCCAGATGAAAAAAACCAGAAATATAATCAAACCCTATGCTTTTGTCTGCAGGTACAAGGATAAACTAACTCGGACAGGAATCATAGCACTTGGTACTGGAAATACTGTGTGGACCACAGACAGTAAGGGAGGACTGCTACTAACCAAACTGGAGGACTTAGCGTTATCTTAACAGGCAATGTGTGTATGTGCATGTCAGAAAACATTGATATATATATATATATATATATCCTTATTATGATTGTGATCCTTATTATGGTTGTTTCTCTGGGAATCGTTCCAGTGGTGGACCTCGGTGTGTACTTCTGTGACCAGACACACAATAATCCTACTATACTAGCCTGATAGACAACTATACCATTTGCTGGTTAAACTCTGTGGCAAGAAAAAAATTGAAAACACTGACTGTGTGGTTGGCCATGTGGGTAACAATAGAATCCGATGCTATGATAGCATTGTTATTACTAACCCTATGCTCACTTACTAGTTGATTATTGGCTATTTGCTTTTCAGAGCAATTGAAGAAGTAGTGCCATGCAAATTACTAACCATGTGGCACCCATTGGCTATGCTTGCCATGTTCTATGTTACATTATCATTTTTAGTGTTAAACAACCTGGAATTAGTATACATGGCATCGCTGACAACCTCACTGGGAGTACTAGTGTACCTACTACACCTATAATTCCACTCTCAACTATCACCCCCAAACTACAAATACCATGGGCCACCTACAGAGCTAAAGTTCTAGACCAACTATACAAAATACACAGATGGTGGACAGATGATAGGATATGGGCAACATACCAATTACGAATAGACAACTTCTGGACTAAGTATGCTTACTGCTTAAATTATCACTGGTCCCAGGGCTGAGAACACTTCAGACAGCAGGTAGCACCATACCACTTTAACAAAAATTGCATGATAGATCAAAAAAATAGTTACAATACAAATAGATATGAAC
Organism: Mastomys coucha; assembly: GCF_008632895.1. Lineage (NCBI taxonomy): Eukaryota > Metazoa > Chordata > Mammalia > Rodentia > Muridae > Mastomys > Mastomys coucha. The sequence continues at coordinate 3,798,017 of NW_022196891.1, forward strand.
AAAATCCCATATAATGTCACTTTATAGAGGTGTAGCCTAATACCTCTAGTGTTAGAGCAATCTCTAATAACCATTGGTATAGACCATCCAAGTTTAGACAGAACACACTTAATGTTAAAGAAGTCTACAAAACAACAACTATAGAAGTAGAGATAGATTCTACATTCAATTGTTATTTAGCTTTAAATTCAATCTTTCCAACATTATATACAAGTACTCTGATACACACAGGGTTTGATGGTGAAGAAGATGGCAGGTGGTTCAACCTCACAACATTAATATGGGAAAAACAAGTATATGATTATGAATATGAGCCTGAAGAGGAAGAGGAAGAGGAAGAAGAAACTTCTTCCCACACCCCTCAGATACCCACAATAACACCAAATCCATGTAAACCTGGTCGAAATATGAACTGGACCCAATGTACAGAATTTGCCACACCTTACCCACTAAAGAGTGGGGTATACCCCCTCTATCTAAATCATGGGAAATGGGTGCCCCAGGGAATTATACGACCACCTATACTCAGAACTCCAGAGACATGGAACTAGACAAATTGGCTCTGTGTAGAAGGCTTCCCAAACCTACCCTGGTTCAGCAAGCTAAGCTATTACCCTGACTTAAGATGGGCCACCAGAATAGAAACATAACAATGGCCCACCTGGGAGGATTGGGTATCAGCCAAGACCCTGGGGATGGAACATTATAGACAACCACTAGTATTAACCAGCATCCTATCACAACCATGACAGATGACATTACATGAAAAAAAGACACCAACGCCCTTATGCACAATGCTGAAGGCTTTTTGGTAGCTCAGGGATATTCATGGATGTCAGGATGGAAAACAGAAAATGACACCAACAGAATGTCAGGCATTGCCTGAAACTGCTTCAGCAGAAACTCTTGGTCTACAAAACCAGAGGAAGAAACACATAAAGTACTAATTGAGCAGAGGAAATCAGAAGAAGTAGGACTTCACATACGTGAGGTACATGTCACACACACTCCACTCAAAGGAAATACAGCTGCATTCTCATCATTATTTAAAGAGACTAGAGGTTATGAGTATACCTCACTCATGGCAGTCTGGGATCAAAGGGCTTACATTACAGGAATAGTACAAAAGCCAAAAGCAAGCCCTATGCTGACAGGAGCAGATCACTGGGATAAGATCTTATACTTACCCATGTCACTACACCACAAATCAGACCACCCACACAATAATCCTTGCTTGGTAGACAGAGGAGGATTCAGCATTGCAACAGACTATGCAGGTATTAATAAAACCAGCATAAGATTCTTGACGGCACATTACCCACCAAGATGGTTAAGTCTACCACTTAGGCCACCTTCAGTCAAAGAAGCCCCATATGTAATATCTCACACAACCTTAGTTTTTGTTTTTGTTTTTTTTATTTTATTTTATTTTTATTTTTTTTGGAGGGGAACCTGGGAAATGAGATATTGTATGACATGTAAATAAAGAAAACATCTAATAAAAAAAAGAATTAATATTGACTGCTAGAATCAGGAAGCTCCAGATTTCCATCTCATTACAAGCCTTTAAAACCTCCTAAGTTATATTGTGGAGAAATAAGACACCATATCATAGTAATACAGTACCCTAAATAAGTTCAGCAGAAGATCCCAACAGGTACTGACTGTAGGAGTTTTCATGGCTGGAGCATTATTAGGAGGCACGATGGGAGGAGGAGGAGTAGAAGCACCCATCAAGGTAGAGATCTATAATCAGAAAATTAACAAGAAAGCAGCCCAGGGACTCCACACACTATTATCAAGAAGCATAGATTGACTCCACATCATGGTAAACACCATGAGTAGAGAAAGGCAAGTATTTAGGGAACAATATAAACAAAAATATAATAGAACAAGGAAACTCATGGTAAACACCATGAGTAGAGAAATGCAAGTATTTAGGGAACAATATAAACAAGAATATAATAGATCAAGGAACCTTATAACGAACCTTAACTTAATTATGTGCCAAATGTATAAAAGTAATCTAGCAGAAGTAGAGAGAGAATTAGATACCCTTTTATAACAGGACTAGGAAGAAGGACCCCAGACTTCCAAATATTAGGTAACGAAAAAGGATCATATTACACAGAAGGCATATGTGAGATACACCAAATACAGGACAACGTGTACCCAGGATATAACAACACTAAAGCCATATCACAGAAACTAGGCAACGAATTTATAATACCAGTCAATTACTTCCTGTGTTCATCAGTCAACACCACAAATAGCTCTCTATATATACCACTCGAAGACACCATTAAATTAGGAGTAAACACATATGTCTACTCACACCTACCAGACACAAAGATACAACACATATCATTCACAATGTTGAGATTAATAACCATAATACAAGGCTTGGGGAATTATAACTTTATACTGTACATACCTACACCAAAAGTAGCCACATGCAGATGGCTGAATGAATCATTCATGAACACTTCCTAAGCATATTTTAATTTAACAGGTGAATGTTACCTGATGATGACCTGCTCACAGGCCATAGTCGATAATACAACAATCATGACTACGTTGACCCTGGAGGAAAAACATCACTTTGACCCCAATGGTCTATTCAATTTGGAACTAGAACAAGATTATTATAATAACTTGTTTCAAAAAAAAATGAACAAGAAAGAAAATGAATGAGATCTTAGAAACCATGACATACAATGAAAAACAATTAGCTTCATTAGATACCAAAATCAGGAAAGAAAGCATCACCCTGGGTAATACTCAGAGTGAAATATATAACTGGGTTGGCTTACTGGAAGCCAACACCATAATCAATAAAAATTGGTACAAGGAGGTAACTAAATGTGGCCTGCGGGATACCATCGACAGATCAGCATGCCTAGACTTTGTGTGCACCCTGGTGTACTCATGGTGACACTGGGTTAAAGAAACATTTTGGTTCCTCATATTTCTGATCATCTTCTTTGTGCTATTAAAAATACCTTTGGTATGTTTTAGAAGCAACTATGGAACATATGCCATAAAGAAGGCCCTTGCTCCGGAGGTCAAGAGACAACAACTCCAGATGGAGATATGACCTTAGCAGTGTATTAGCTAATATATTTTTCAGAAGAATATTCTTTGATAATGCATTATCATTTGGAATTTTGTTTGATAGATTAACTAGAAATAAGCTATTTGAACCAGGGAGTTGCATATTTTGTTTAAGACTCTATGCTATATGCATTTTTGAGGCCCAATATGGAGGATAAATTACTTTGTTGCTATCATAACCCTGCATCCTGGAACATGCACCCAGACCCCATTAGGGCAACCCAAAGCTTATTGAACAGCCTCATGGCCTGCTATATTAGCAAAGGGAGTCACTTCTGGAACCACACATGTTACAACATGTTGGAGCATGCACCTGACTATACATACTAAATATTGGAGGGAAATTGGTGTGGGAATAACCCCACACAATCACACAACCTGGAACTCCCACAGGCTTACTGCCTGAAGACGATACTGAAACTGATACTAAGAGTGCATCTTCCAATGGAACGCATACCGTACATGGAAAAGTTACCATAAAAATAGATTATGTACTGTATCTGAATGCCACTTTGCAAGCCTTGTGGAGCCTTGGGCATACCCCGATCTGTAGGTCTGGTTTCCCCGAGGCTCCAGGGAATGAAATGTAAGGAACAAGATGTAATGAAATGATACCATGGATGACTGTAACCATGGAAACCAAGCCTACAGAGTGTGTGTGTGTGTGTGTGTGTGTGTGTGTGCGTGTGCGAGTGTGTGTGTGTGTGTGTGCGTGTGTGAGTATAAGATAAAGTTGAAGTAAAGTAAGTGCCCAATGAAGTAATGTGTGAAAGCCATAATTATGACTGGCTAAGAGTAGCTTAAAAACCCTCCGTCTGCCAGTGCCTGACTAATACAGAAGCAGAGGCTCACAGCCATCCACTAGACTGAGTACAGGGTCCCCAGTGAAGGAGTTAGAGAAAGGACCCAAGGAGCTGAAGGGGTTTGCAGCCCCTTAGGATGAACAACAATGTGAACTAACTAGTATCCTCAGAGCTGCTAGGGACTAAACTACCAACCAAAGGTGGTACATATGGTGGGACTCACGGCTCCAGCTGCATATGTAGCAGAGGATGGCCTAGTCGGTCATCAATGGGAGGAGAGGCTCTTGGTCCTGTGAAAGCTCTATGCCCCATTGTAGGGGAATGCCAGGGCCAGGAAGCAGGAGAGGGTGGATTGATGAGCAGGAGGAGAGGGAAGGGAACAGGTTTTTTTTGTTTGTTTTTTTTTTTTTGAGGGGAAATGGGGAAAGGAGATATCATTTGAAATGTAAATAAAGAAAATATCTAATAAAAAAAAAAAAAAAACGCCATCGTAACTAACTTGCTCCCAGAGTCCTATGGAGATGCCATGGTGCTGAGAGATTGAATCCGCTGACTCAGACACCCACCACCAAACAAGATGAACCCACACCGAGGATTGAGCTCCAGCTGTACCTGAAAGCAGAAGGACACATTGCAAACCTTACCTGATGCACCGCCATCGAGCCAGGCTATGACATCATCAGTCTAGACCGGAGGTTATTGAAGTGTGTGCGTGTGAAGGAATGCGATCCCACTTCACTATTTATTTGTTTATTGTTACTTATAAATAAATAAGCTGTTATAACCTGTCCTCTGAGTCCGAGGCTCCCTTCTCACCTCTATCCTCAATCCCGATTAGCAACATCAGTTTACACTTCCAAATTGCTATTCATCACCAAAGGAAGTCAGGACTGGAACTCAAGCACACCAGGAAGCAGGAGCTGATGCAGAGGCCATGGAGGGATGTTCTTTACTGGCTTGCTTCCCCTGGCTTGCTCATCCTGCTCTCTTATAAAACCCAAGACTACCAGCCCAGGGATGGCACCACTCACAATGACCCATCTCCTTGATTGCTAATTGAGAAAATGCCCCACAGCTGGATCTCATGGAGGCACTTCCCCAACTGAAACACCTTTCTCTGTGATAACTCCAGCCTGTGTCAAGATGACACACAAAACCAGCCAGTACAACAGGAAGCATTCTTTCTTTCTCATGGTTTTAGAAACCATGAGATTTCAGTCGTTCCTGGCTGGTAGGCATACTCATAGCATGAGGGATTCTTCATGTCATGAGGCAGGAAGCAGAACCATAAGGCTGCAACCAGTGACCCCCTTTCAGTGAATCCTTCCATTGGGCAGCATCCATCCACTAAATATTTCTTAGCTTGGAGACAAAGCATTCTAAACCAAAGTCTTCAGGGGATATTTACAATCTACAGTACAGGGTACCTTAACCAGAATCTTTACCGTAATTTGCTGAAACTGCCCGTAGTTTCACGAACGGGGATTCTCCTCAGCTAGGAGGGAATAAAGGACCTGAAATAGAGGGTTTGAAATGCAAAGAGAAAACACGAAGCCAAGTTGCGTCCCAATCAAGGCTCCACTTTACTGAGAATAAACCAGGGTTTTTATAGTCATAGGAGAAACTGAAAACAAGTCTCTAGATTACACTACAAAGAAAGTTCAGGTGCCAAAGTCCCCAGGTTCAGAAGATCTTCAGGTGGCTGGCTGGCGAACTCAGGTGGTCAGGCGTGGTCAGGCGGCTTCTTCAAAGTCAAACAGTCAACAGAGAGCATCTGTCTTAGCTCCCAGGTGTTAGCCCCCAAACAGAGGCTGCCAGGAGTCTGATGGTTGACTGAAGTGAAGAGGGTATATAACAATTTGCAACATAATTTGTGTTGGTGAGAGGGAGCATGAGAAACAGGACCAAAAGACAAGCACACAGACAGAACATTCTCTTTTGTATTAAGGATTCGGAGTGGACTGCATTGGGAGTCCATTTTTCTTCCAAACACAAAGCTGTATTGGACTTTGGAAATAAATTGGTGGGAAACATTAAAGAGGCAAAAGTTCCCTTTTTTTCCCCATTCATTGTTTCCTACGTAAGAGTTAATATTTTTCCTTTTGTTTTGTTTCACTCCTTGTCTCCTACAGGTGTTAATATTTTCTCTACTTATACAATGTTATACATTATTTGGTGATTCTCAGAGTCTAACTTTTGCTACTGCTGTAAAGCCCTGTCTTATGTTTAGTTGCTGTCTATCAGGATTTACAGTGTGCAGATATGATGTTTTTTTTCTTGTTGGTTTGGTATTTGATAGGTTGTTAAAATTTTCTATCAATACTAGTCAATGTTACAACATGGGAGGGGAACATTTTACAAGGTGCTACTCCTAGATAGAGAGCTGCAGACATTCAATGGCAGCTGAGATATGAATAATCTATTTTCTCCAGGACAAGAGTAGGCACATGCGTGCACATGCGTGTGCGCGCGCACACACACACACACACACACACACACACCACTTATAAAAAAAATTTGAATTTCATAGTGGGAAGGGTGAAAATAATTAGTATGAAATTATCTAACAAAAGTTTTAATAAAATAATTTCTATCAATTTAGCAGTGTGTTAATTTCTTATCTTTGTGTCCTTTTCATTTCTTTAAACAAGGTCCAATCTACTAGATCTCTAGTATCAAATATAGCCTGTTTCAGATGATTATAAATAAAGTTTTATTAAAACATGGACACATGCATTTGTTGACTGAGCATCTATAGCTGCTTTCATCTTTCAGGGGCAGAGCTTAGCACCTGTGATATAGACTGCAGGTGACACACAGAGCTTCAAAAATTTATTGTTTGACCCTTCATAGGTCAAACAATGATTTCAAGAAATAGTTTCCTCTTCTCATAGTTAACCAAAGGAACATTAGTTGTATAATGGAATATAAACCCTAGAAGGCTGACCTCTGTCTATTTTACAATATATTTTACAATATATTCAGAATCATCCAAGGTGTATACAATATGGGTTTATAAATCTTTTAAAAAGTTTAATATATGTAGGCTATAAAGTATAATGTCCAAACTTGGACTAGATGTTAGGATGTTGGGAGAATCTGAGACATTGCACAGAGGTGGCTTTTTGATACATAGTTACTGGAAAAGTTCATAGATGAGATCCCACTAAAATGGAAAATCAATCACCCAGTGATAATAATAGTTTTGCTACTATGTACAAGAATACCTTTGCCTTTAATTCAAAGCAACTAAATTGTGTTTCAGATTGCCTTGCTTGGGAAGAATGAAAATAGTGCTAAAATTTTTACTATGAGAGACACTGCTTAAATAGCTGAAAACATACCTTTTGTTTCTCAATGTAGTACAAAGCATAGGGCATGGAATTACTTTTTATAGCCTTGAAAATCATAAAGACTTTTTAAGTAAACAACTCAGTTTCATTTGGAGGGAGAGCATAGAAAACAGACTATGGAGTAAGGCCTTAAAAACTATTATTCAGCTTTCCATTGGAAGCTTGGAGGAAGCCATGGTACAAACATTTTATCCCACATCTGGTGTTCCCACAGCCACTGCATTTCTTATCTTGCCCAAGTCCACGTCATAGATATCAAGACTCATATACCTGAGGTACATTGATAAGGAAGCAGGGTCCATGTCTATCCTAGTCCCAAGGAAATTTCTCTGGAGATATGTCAAAAAAATATGGATCATTATATTGCCAAGATCCTGAAGTGTCTATTTGGAACAGACAGGTGCAGAGGAGATATTTTGCTTCTCTTTTAGTCATCAGAGCTGTCAAAGAAACAAAAGGAAGAAGAAAATAAAAACATCAAATGCAGTGTAATTGGTACTTTTGATAAGACTGTCAGTGCTCCCTAACAGTCTTGATCCCATCCATATTTTACCAGAGAATTCTCTACAAACACTAAGAAAATCTGGAGACAGCTCAGTTTATGTTCTGTGGATTACAAAGTTCATGTGAACAATCCTGACTAATAGGATGACACCAACCGTGCTTTGCCAAGAATGTAGAGTGCCCAACCATCTGAAGAAGTACAAAGAAAAAAAGTGCAACAAAGTTTCATTTGATCAGAACATAAACTATGCCTGTTCACTTCAGCTTAGCGCTTGACGTCTTCCATACAGGTTGGAAACACCAATCATTCCTGTCTGTGGCTGCACTTCAGGGCTGCACTCAGGCATCCTTTAAAAATTACATCTCTGGAACTTCAACTCTAAACTTATTGACCTGATGTCCCAGGGGTGTGGTCCTAGCATTCATCTAAGAAGACGTTCAATTAAGTTCTTATGGGTGAAGTCTTAAAGACTGCTCTAAAACACCCCTTCATTGTTGTTATACTGTCTATTGTTATCCCTCACATAGTGCTGCCATTCAGAGGAGGAAAAATTATTCATATTTATCTGTCTCTTCTACCCCATCTGAGAACATCTTCCTTATTGACCCTTTCTATATTTTCTGAAGTGTGAGGAATGTAGGCCAAATAAATACCTAGAGGGTGCAGCCCCAATAAGACAAGTCTTGGCTCTGACATCAAATATAAGTTGAAGGCTTCCTCAAATACCCAGGTTAGATAGTCTTCTCTCATAGGCTCTATGTTCATCATTATAGGCTGTTATTACAAGGAAGGAGATGGCTGTCACTCAGAAAAAAGGTACATAAGAAGCCAGAAGCGGTCTGAGTATCACAGTTTAGTTTCCCCTCTGTGTGGTGTCAAGGTTTGCATTCTGCCATAATGACCCTAGTGTACCACAGTAAACAGAGAATGTTGCCAATCAGGTAAGACTTTGCTGTGCAAAAATTTGTCCTGATCAATCACATTCCTGGTCTGTGGCTAACTTTGACTCCAGCTCTCATCCGTTTCTTGGGAAGTAAGAACTTTTATGGCCTGGCTTTAAGTCTGGAGTGCCTAGTGGCTAAAGTCTCTAAGAAAAACAAAGGTCCTCTCATCACGCTGGGGGACAAGGTCACTTCCAACAGCACAGTACAAAGGGCTGCAGGGAGGATTAATTTTTCAGGACAAAGAAGCATCTCATCCAGCCCTAGGTCCCTCCTCTGCCTCATCATTTCTAGACAAGTCTGATTTCTTCAGAACAGGCCTGTTTTCTCAGTAATTGTTGGCAGCACTTAGAAAACAATAGGCAGAAGCTGGCAGGAAGAGAATGGATATTAACAAAGACTCTGAGGCCCGGATGCTTCCTGCAGTCATATACGATTTAACCTTAACTGCCTTCTTTAAAAGAATGTAAAATGTTCTTTATGTATGGGATAAAAGAACAAAATCTCATAGTGATCACAAAGACAGGAAAGGAGTTAGAATTTGAAGCCAGGCCTCGCTAGCTCCAAAGCCCACATTCTTTTCTCTGCATCAGACAGAAATCCAGGTTATTGTTTTTCTTCCTTCACTTTGTGTGTGTATCTCGGGGCAAAGGGTACTTTCCCAGTGGGATGAGGAAAAGGAGAGGTTTGGGTCAGCAAGAAGGTCAACAAAAGACAGGTATTTAGTATGTTTAATGCCTAAGCTGGTTATAATGAACTCCATTTTCTTGTCTGACCCCCAGTATACTGAACATGAAAGCCTGAGAGACCATTCACAAAGCTCTGTCTCCTCAGAACTTCATGATTATATGCCTTTTTACTAGAGAGAGGTTAGAGAAATAACAATTGCTGAAATGTACTAAGTGCCTATATATACATTGTTAGTCATTATTACAATGGATCATGAAGTAAACCTGCTTCTTTGCAATTTTCCCCATGCGCAAACTTTTTGAAAGTATTGGAAGGCTGGTGAACAGTAGGGCTGCAGTCCAGGTGAGCCTGCCTGTCTCCCACACTTGTGTCTGTTGTCCCACACTGCCTGGCTTTATCATCACACCACAATATCTCATCAGAGGTTATTAAGTTCACCAGAAGTAACCTTCCTGCTTTTCGTCATTTAAAAGGAGATATATGTTCTAGGAATGTGCATTATTGGTCTACTATATAAATGAGTTGTATTAAGTTTTTGAAGATAGTGAGGCCATTTTTATTTGAAGATGAGTTCATTGAGATGTTGATCTATTCTGGAGAAACACACACACATACACACACACACACACACACACACACACATGAGAGACAGAGAGAGAGAGAGAAAGAGAGAGAGAGAGAGAAAGTAAGCATGTGAATCGCAGAGTTAGACGTAGTAGACTCAAGGTAAGATACCTCTTTTTCAGGAAATAATTTAATTTTAAATTATAACAATGATATTACTTTGCCTTCTAATGGATGACACTTCTGTACCTTTTTTTGTTTTTACCATTAAATCCAGAATTTAATACTTCATTTTAAAGCACTTTGAAATCTATGTGAAAATTATTTTGAGATTCAAAAAAGCTATGCATAAAAAAACCATTCTTATCAAGTCCCAGGGCTCAGAGCCCAGAAAGGGACCAATACATTAATAAGAATGCTGGATATCTGAGACTTGGCCAGTTCACACCAGTGTCTTCCAATACATTATCCATTGCTCCAAGAAGACCTCCAATACATTATCCATTACCCCAAGAAGAAAGAAGGGCAGGCAAATATTATATTTGGTAGCTTCTAGACTTGTAAGTAAATGGCAGAAAGAGAAAACAGGAGACAAGGTAACTGTACTGGCTGATTTTGTGTCAACTTGACACAGGCTGGAGTCATCATAGAGAAAGGAGCTTCAGTTGGGGAAGTGCCTCCATGAGATTCAGCTGTAGGGCATTTTCTCAATTAGTGATCAAGTTGGGGGGGGCTTGTGGGTGGTACCATCCCTGGGCTGGTAGTCTTGGGCTCCATAAGAGAGCAGGCTGAGCAAGCCAGGGGAAGCAAGCCAGTAAGGAACATCTCTCCATGGCCTCTGCATCAGCTCCTGCTTCCTGATCTGTTTGAGTTCCAGTCCTGACTTCCTTTGGTGATCAACAGCAGTGTGGGAAGTGTAAGCTGAATAATCCCTTTCTTCCCCAACTTGCTTCTTGGTCATGATGTTTGTGCATGAATAGAAACCCTGACTAAGATAGTAACTATGGAGAAGCCTGACTCAACAAGATTCATACAGGGTATTTTAGGAATGTCAAGTTGCTCTTATTTTGGGAGGAAAACATATTTTAACTCATAAAGTATGTTTTAATCACAAGCAAAGTTGAAAGAGGAATTCTTTCAAGTAGCCAAAGGATCTGTTTTTGTAGAGACACATTGGCTTTCATGTCGATTTAAAAATATATATATATATTCCCCAAAATTTGACTCATTTTGAGAAAGGATTTCCTGAAACCCATTCCCCTTTTCATTCCAGCCTTCAAGAGTCTCTCATGAGATCAAAGACTTTCAAAATGTTTCAAATGTTTATAAGCCACAATTCGTTAATATTATTATTTATCATATTGCAGCAATAATCAGGTTGGTAATAGCTTACCCAAGATGTTTGAGATTTCAGATTTACTTGTCTCTTTTTATAATTTGGAATACATATGGGAGGTCTTGGGATAGAATTCCAATCTAAATGTAGGTTTCCTTTGTTTTGATATTACTCTATATGCATAGGTTGAAGGTATTGCACAATGTTTGATTGTGTTTACATTTTGATCCGTGTCACATGAGGCTCTTACACAGGTAGTTTCTACTGGTGGTGTTGTGGTAAATGTGTTCATGTTTTGAAGCATTACAGGATTTCGGCTTAAGGACACTCATCTCATATAATTCTTGTCTCTTTTGTTGATTAATAAAGTCACATAAGGCATTTGGCATTGTAAAGACTGTGAATAGACTCGCCATAGTACTATCTTCATAATAAGTGCTGCTTTTAAAAACCCAATGTGAGAAAACAAGAGTTTCTGCTTGCACTGAGAAGTGTATAGAGACTTCTGCGCTTCAGTGGAAAATTAAGCATGCTGTGTGTACAGATGTACAGGTTGCCTGAGTCGAGTTCTCTGGGAACTATGACCTTCTCATTGCCTTTGCTATAAGTCACAGCAGGATAAACTGCAGATAAATGATGGCTAGCACAATAATTCTTGTCTACGGATATATTACAAAATCTGTCTGGTGATTCAATGGTCTTTTTCTTTATTAAAAGCTAGGCTCATCTCTATTTGTAAATCCATTTTCACATTTCTCTATGCCATGATTTTTTTGCTGGAGTTGATTTTATGAGTAGATATAAGAACTTTATAGTTTCCTTCATTAATTGGATTAAAAACACTCTTTACACATATTCATTTTTTAGGAGGCTGGGAGTCATGATTTTATCTTATTTTTGAAAATTATCCATTAGGGGAAAGGTCTTGAGGATTGTCCCTTGTGTCTTTCTTTCCTGATTGCATGTTGAATTATACTTATTGTTACTTCCGTTTTAACACACTCTGGCACTGTTGCAATTTTATCTACTATTTTACTATTTACCTGTGCACAGGTCGATTTAAGGCTCCCTTGCTGAATTTTACTTTTTCTTCAAAGACATTAACATTTAGGATATATCACACTCTCATCTGGTGTTATTTGTTTATTTATTGGTTTCGATTCTTTATGCAAATGTGCCAAAAGGAAGGCTCAATTATCTGATTACACCTTAGCATATGTTACATCACAGTACAGCTATATTAACATCTAGGTTGTAACAGTGAATAGATATATGCTAAGCACGGAGGGAAGTAGATGATCCTGACAGCACATAGTCAACTGTAGTCACACTAAATCCATGGATATCTTAAATGTTTTAATCAGTTGGTTCAAAATTAAGATTTACTAAGAATGAAAATATCCATACTTCATACAGTAGAAGTTCGACACTCTAGCAATTATCCTAAAAATTAATTGAACAAAATACGTTTAAGGATAATCATAGAGTTACTCATAAAACAGAAAATATAAAATAATTTTAAGTTCATTAATTAGATTATTGCGTTAAGTTTTATAATTTACAGTACATGAATTCAATATCTCCTTGATATACTAAGTGGAAAGTATTACTAAAAAGAACATGGAGAAGAGAGAGAAGGCTCAGGTCTTCCAGCAGACCTCAGTTTAGTTTCCAGCATCCAAGTCAGGTGGCTAAAAGCAACCTGTAATTCCAGTTCCGGGGACCTGACACTCTGGTTGCTGTAGACACTCTAACCATGAGCACGCAGCACTGTCCAAACACACATATGTACATGCAACCAAAAATAAATATTTAAAAATCAGTGTGGAACATAAGGTTGCTCTATGGTTAAGGCAAGTTTTCATATGTATAAAACATGTCTGTAAAACCACATCTATACACAGTGACACCGGTCTGATCCTGACACTCAGGAAGCAGAAGTAGAAGAATTATGAGTCCAAAGGTAACTTGAACTATTTGGTGAGATCATGTGTCAAGGAAAGAACAATAACAAACCCACAAATTGATATTACAAATTGATATTAACTGTATATTATATATATACATATTTATAGTAATAGAAATTATGACATATAATATCTTAGACTCATTTTAATTTTTCTTCTTTTCTATAATTATCATAAATTGCTTTTAACCTAACAGTCAATATTTTATTTCAAAGAGGTAAAAAATAATTTTTGTTTTAATTTTTTCATTGTAGGGATAAAGAAAGTGGTCTCAAGGTAAAAGATATATGTGCATGTCTGTTTAAACATTAAGCATAATACCAGAAATAAACAAATTTAATATGATCATCTGTAAACGTAGAACAGGCTTAATTTACTGAAAAGTTGGGAGTTGTTTATTTTCTCTGTTCCAAATATTTATTTTTTATGACACTCAAATTTGGCTGTCAAACTGGCTTTTGGTGAGACACTTGGATTATAGGTATGTGTACTCCACAAATACACTAAAACCATCGCAGACTACTAATGGAGCCAAAATTAAATTACATGATCTCTTCAGATAGATTCCATTGAAGCTTCTTCCTCATTTCATCTAAATCAAATCCATTTTAAAATAAAGCAGAGACTGAGCTATTTAAGTTCCTGGTCAGATAGTAAGAACATCTTTTTCAAATACAAGATAATCGTCCAGTTCTCAAGCATCAAGGCATAGCTTAGGTATGGAAGACAACTTTATCAATTTGAATGAACAAAGAGAAAATTATTATTCTTATATTATTATTATTATTATTATTATTATTATTATTATTATTATTATGGTTTTTTTGAGGCAAGGTTTCTCTATGTAGCCCTGGCTGTCCTGAAACTCACTCTAGACCAGGCTGACCTCAAATTCAGAAATCCACCTTCCTCTACCTCCCAAGTGCTGGGATGAAAGGTATGCACCACCACTGCCCGGCCAAAGAGAAAATTATTAAACAGAAGAGAAAACATATTGAAAAAGAAAATGCTATGATGATAACATCAATAATTCCTTGTCTTCTATATTCCAAATGAAAACCAGTGATAGTTTGTTAAACTTCAATGACTTTTACTTAATAGAGTTGCTTGAGTTTTTTTTTTTTTCTTTTGGCCATTTGAAAAGAATCATGTTAACTATCACATTTAAAGAGCTTGAGTAGTTTTTTATAAATGTGTGTTTTACAAACCCTAACCATGAACTAGACCCCTCATTCAGGTGAGAAACATGCTGGCTGGGTCCGAGCAAACTAGTGTGAAGACAACAAGGTCTTCACAACAAGGTCTAGACAGGGGCCTTAACCATGGGCTTGTGGGAGTGATCCGTGTATATCTGCTCGTGTCAGAGGCAGGGGACAGCCTGGGAAGCATATGTGCAGGGTCCCTGTGAGCCCGCGGGGCTGCTACCCAACTTACCACCCCCTTCTGTGGGGAGCCGCAGCTGCTATCCTATATACATATATATTGAACACCTGGTCTCCGGCCAGAGCAGAGAGCATTGAGATAAACAAGCCTTAGTTGGAAAAGCTGTGTGCCTCTAGTTTGTGATGCAAGCTGGCATGATTTCTCGTAGCCTATTATGCTTTGCCACGTAGCCGATGCTGATTGGGACCAGGGAAAGTATTTAACCCACAAGGGCTGGGGGCTGGAGATAGATAGTAAGTATGTAGAGAATATAAGAAGTAGTGAGTAAGTATGTAGAATTAGGGCTGGTGATGGGTTATATAGGAATTAGGAGTAAGTATGTAGAATTGGGGCTGGTAATGGGATAGGAGAGAAGATGTAGATATAGAAGTAAGATGTAAGGGCAGATGTAAGATGTAGAATTAGGAATAAGTATGTAACTAATAAGACGTAACTAATAAGATGTAAGTAGTAATAAGTAAGATGTAAGAAGAAGATATAGAAGAATATAAAAGAAGCTAACTAGCTAGAGAAGAAGTAAAAATGAAGGTTCCTGATTAAACTGCATGGAGAAGGGCTTGGTGTTTGCCTCCTTATTTCCGCTGGACGGGTAAGGGGGCCGACACCCTTCCTTTCATACAGGCACTGAGCACACTTTGACATGCCTTTAAACTTCTATCCTGACTTAGTTCCTTAACACAAGTTTGTATTTTTGTATCTCTTTCTCATAGGCTCTTTCCTTCACTGTTATTTCCCATTAGTCTTATTTTATTCTTTGGGCTCTAGGCTTCTTCTCCTTTCTCTAAAGTCCTTTTAAAATTTTTCTTTCTAATGTATTTTCAGAAAATACTTAGCATTGTACAAAATTATAACAAGTCAATTTTTACTAAATTTTTTATAAAGTTTAACTTGGTGATATTATTGGAGTTTTTAATGACTTGTATTGAACTGTTTATAGTATGAAATTTCCTGTTGATTTTAAATTTTACATTTAGTCATCATTAACCATCTATTTGATCTTTACCACCCTGTTTATTTTTTTTTTTATCTTTCCCTTTTCTACCCATATCCATACCTCTGCACTCCCTTGTAAAATAATTTTAAAAGCTCTGTGATGTTCGGCCTGAGCAGCGGTTATCATGCAGACCTTAATGCAGACCTCCCTTACCACAGATGGGAGCCCTGAGGCACTCAGTGCTGACACTGTCTGGGCAATTTCCTAGGAGGCCTCCCAAATGGATTTTCTGCTTCACTTTGCTTGCCTCTTTAAAAACCTCAGCATGACACCCCTAACTTCCTCATTAGGTATAATTTTATTTGTGTACCTGACTCTAATAGAATCTTTTACTCCCACTTATACAATTAGATCTGTACCTAAACAATACACAGTGAAAATATTTGTTTTTGATATGCATGTTATTAACTGTGGGACAAAGTACCAAGAGGCAGATGAGGACAGGTCTATCACCAGGCCCCCCACCATGAAGACACTTCAGACAATAGCTATCTAGGAGGGCTTTTCCTGGGCGGAGGACCAAGCGTCTGTGCTACACACAGTGATCAGGAAGGAGGCACACGGATATTTATTTCATGGTGTCTTATCTCGCAACTTGCTTTAATTTCTCTTCCAGCGAAGGACAACTAGAGGGCACCCTGTCCACAGCTTCTGGAATGCCTCTCACATTCTGGGTTCTAATTACAATCATCAGAAGGTATGATGATCGACCTTCATTATTGGCTTGGTTGAATTCAGAATGTTCAAGGAGATAGAGCTCCAGGCATGGCCAACCGACGGAAGAAGCCTCACGCCGATTATAGGCTGGGTTCCGGGGCTTAATAAAGAAGGGGAAAGGAAGAACAGTACAGCAGCATCCAGCACTCTGCATCTTCCTGCAGATGTGATGCGAGCACCTTATACATCTTCTGCCACACTTTCCTTACGCTGACGGACCAGGCCCCTCCAAACCAGTAACCGAAGCAACCCTCCCTATCTACTTTGCTTGCAGCAGGTGTTTTTGTCACAGCATCAAGAAAAATAATTGATGTCGATGAAGCTTTTTTTTTTTTTTCTCTTAAAAGTTTTAACTCTGTGTTTACTTACTGGGTGCATGTATGTGTGTGCTATAGCATGACAGTGGAAATCGGAAGAAAACCTTCAGGAATCGATTGTCCTCCTCTACCATGTGTGGCCCAGGGATAGAGCTCATATCGTTAGGACTACTGTCAAGCACATTACTCACTGGGGCCATCTCACTAGCCCACGAATTTTGTGTCAGTGGCGATAATAAAGCTGCTTGATGGTGAATGAAATAGTTTCAGCATGTGCATTTAGGCACTTGGATTTCTCTACTCATTTCCTCTGAAGTAGGTGGGCTCAGTTTCTTAGAACGGATTTTTGTTCCCTGGGAAGTTCCCCTAGGAAGATATCTTATATCTCTTACTCTCAGTGTTATGAATATAGTAAAAAAAAAAATGCCTTTTAGACATGTAAAATAACTTAGACAGGAACCCCACTACAGTCAAGGCTTCATGGGGTAACAAGAACCAATGACGTCACTCACTCAAGATAATGAGACACAGTTAGTGCTAGAACCCTATGACACCCACCAGACAGTGGACAGTATATCAGTAGAGACCAAGAGCGATATTTTGTTCAACATATCTGGGTAGATATGTTGCAGGAATTATTAAAAAATGAATCTACGCCATAAACTCTCTTTCCCTCAGGTCCATATTCTTGTACTGGTATTTTCAATCCTAAATTCCTGCAGGTTCTTACTATTTTCTCCCAGCTAGCAGCAACATCTCACTTATATGCAACGTCTTACACAACCCCACAAACATTCATCTAGCTAGTGCCTAGGACCCGGTAGGTAATGCATGACTCTTAAGGCTTTAATATCCAATCAGATTTATATAATAATAAGATCACAATTTACAAGATACCAAAACGATAATTTCAGAACCAAATAGTAAAGACAATATTCTATCCCCATTAGTCTATTTTGTAAAGACTTTTGTTTGGTTGTATAACCACCCAGGGTCAGACTCTTCATCATCTTCTGACTCCATGATGAACAAAACTCTCCTTCCTACTCCCTGACATTTCTCCTCCTCCAACTCTAGCCACACCTCTCTATTCCTGTCCAATCACAGGCCTGTCACTGCCCTAATGTGATTGGCAGAGAAAATGCTTCGACAGATATCATCTTGATCGGCCCTGAGGCCGACCAGTCTCCCCCAGTATTCCCACCCTTGAGTTGGAGACTTTTATTATGGACTGGACCCAACCTTCAGTTAATATGTTGCACAGGTGAGCAGCCTTGGAGACCTAGGCTTAGGACTATAAGTAGAAATTTCGTGTGAGACCTTTGTGTGATGATGTTCAGCATAATAAAATGTAGCTTTGTTATACTAACGATGTGTATCAACCATCTTGTTCATGACATTAAGGAAGTACTAAGTAAGCTAGGGTGGTCAGAGACCCTGAAACTGCAATTCACATTCAGGTTTTAAGGGGAAATAGAATGATCAGAAGAGTCACTTTCATCTAAATGTCCTAAGGAAGTTCTCCCACATTGAAGTTAGTTCTCCATTTTTCTAAGTTGGTCTGGTTATGTCTCATATAGTTTATAGTAATTTAAGAGTGAGGATATGTACCTTTAAAGAGTAGAATAACTTTTTCTGTCATTTTTTAATGTAAGTGGCATAATATCAATTTTCTTACAAGTATGGCAAATAAAACTAATTCTATTTTATCTTATTTTTTGTTCCTCAAGATACTCTTTAAACTAGACAAACGTGTGAACATAATACTTATCTCATTGCTATCCATATTTTTTTAATATTTTCTTATGTATTATGAGTCCATAAATAGCATCATTTAAACAGTATCTTGTTATCAAAATTAACATTTGCTTTGCAATATACTATGAAACCCTCAGTGATATACAACAAAAACTAATAGTCCTCATGCAGTAGCAGGATTCATCCTACCCAGGCTGAAGGGGTTTTCCCTGCTCATGGTTGCTGGCTTTGCTCACTTAGATATCTGAGGTTAGCTGCGGGTTGTGCATCTGTTCAGCATTTTGTTAATGAGTTTCATCTGTGAGTCTCTTTAACCGCTATAGGCTAGTCTTCCCATGGTCTTGATGTTTGTTAGAAAGAAGAAACCCTAAGTACAGCTATTTCCAAGCATTTACGTGTTCTGTCTTCTTGGTGGTTTAGCAACTTCGTGGTACAGCTTAGAATTGAACTATGGCAGGAGGCGCTACCCTCAGTGAAAGAACATTGGATTCTTTCATAGGGAGAGGATGGGGAATGTAAAGCGTTGCTGCTAACAACTCATCAATTATTAACAGCATGGTACATGTTCCAGTTAACTTTTGCTGTCAACATGACACAACTTAGAATTATCTGAGAAGACACTCTCATTTAAGGATTTGCCTAGATCAGATTACCCTCTGTCTGCCAACCAGCAAGCAGCATCCTCTGTGATCCCTTTACTTCCTGTGGCGTGAGTTTCTTTGTCACATGTGATGGTATAGATGGTATATGGAATAGCAAAGCAGGGATGCCTTCAGATTCTTACCTGGAGTTTATGTCTTGACATCTCTCCGTGGTAGACCGTGACCTAAAATTATAAGCCAAATAAATAAATGGTTCAGTTGCTGCTGGTCAGAAATAATAACATAGTCCTGCCCATTTAATCTAAACTGTTATCCAGTAAATTCGGAAGTGCTATTAAGATGCTATTATAACTTTATTGGTAGATTTGTTGCTTTATGGTTGCTCTAATATGGAATATTTCAATCAAGTAATACCCGTATCAAAACATGACCATACCATAAGGAAGACACCACACATTATAGGACAAGTACTGACAACAAGATAATGTAGGCAGAAATGCTGTTACTTCATGTTAAAATTAGAAACAAATCAGTAACATTCTTGACAGTTATCTTTGTGGCAATTTGTAAGGTGCTGTGCAGAAGTAGTGAGGGCTCCTGTTTGCTTACTGATTTGACACAGCTACTCAGCAAGAGAGAGAAAGTTTACACTGTGTGCTTTTTTGAGAGTAGGCATTGTGCTCTCAACTCTCAATGCTGGCAAGTGAAGTATTGCTATTTTATTCCAAGTGAAACTGGTGTTATTTGTTTCAATGTGGAGGTCTCATAAGCCAATTCACTCTTGCTTGGACATTCCCCTTGCTCTGTTAGCTGGCCACACACCACATTTGATTGTTGAGGCTTCTGTAATGTGTGCAGCAAATGAAAGGTGACTTCTTATCTATCAGCAGAAGCTGCCTGATAAACAGCAGGGCTGAATAATTTATAAGGTAGCAGGATGGGAAGTAACATTTCACACTTTGCTCCATGCAAAATGTCATATGAATTCCAAACAGGTTAAACAGTTCAGTGAGGCACAGAAACTTAAACAAGAATGGAAAAGCAGGGTTCTATGATGCACTAAGTGTGATAGGACTCAAGAATCCTGATACAGATAGTGTTATCCATTGATTTGGTGTGAAATCAAATTACAGGTTCTCAGATCAATATTAATAAATAATTATTATACACATGGAAATAACATTAATGAGGAAAATAGGCTTATGTTTTCTTCCACTCAATTTCTGTCCATTTATAGTAAATGAATACCGAAAATTACATTTTTCATTTCAAACCAAAGAAGTAAACCTTCCTTTAAAGACAACTAAAACATGTATTACTATGCACCATATTGCATAGCTGACATTAGTCCTTTAATCAGGAAATCTAATCAAATTGGGTCTGGAGTTGCAAATCATCAAGCCATTACCAGCTCTTTATTACTAAAGGTTATAGGAAGATTAAACCAAAACCAGAAAGTCAAGCTCCTGAAAGCAAGGCTGAATTCTCATTTCATTTGATGATTAATATTTAGTAAGTTGATGCTTTGGGAAGCTAACAATATGTTATTAAAGGCCTTATTGAAGTCTTAAAACTTGTTTAATTGGCTTACAGTAATATATCAGTTTGAAGAAATCTAGGTCTATCATAAAGCCTTTTAGGTATATTTATATCTAAAATAATAAGGAACATGCAGGGTGTGGTGGTATGAATGAGAATGGCTACCATAGACTCATTTAAATACATGATGGCTAGTTGGTGGGACTGTTTGAGAAGGATCAGTAGGTGTGGTCTTCTTGGAAAATGTTTGCCCTTATGGGTGGGCTTTGTGTTTTTATAAACCCACATCAGGCTCAGGAGTTCTATGTCTCCCCCTGTTCTATGTCTCTGTCTGTCTCTGTCTGTTTCTCTCTATTTCTCTCTGTTTCAGTACCACACCTATCTGACTGCTGCAATGCTTCTAGCCATGATGGTTGTGGATTCACCTTCTGAGACTGTAAGCAAGGTCCAAATTAAATGATTTCTTTTTTTTTTTTTTTTTTTTTTTTTTTTTTTTGCTGCAATCACATGAGGTTTATTGGGGATAGACCGGTACCGGGGTCGATCTCGTGACCATGTCGGCCAGAGGAGTTCAACCCCGGGGTTGATCTCGTGACCATGCTGGCCAGAGTTTGACCTAAATGATTTCTTTTATGAGTTGTATTTGTCATGGAGTCTCTTCACAGCAATATAATGATAACTAAGACAAAAGGGTTAGAAACAGGAGAAAGCATTGCTTCTATATTTAAAGGCAAATCCCTGAGCCCAGTTTAGCAGGACCCAATTGAAAGACATAATGATTAGGTCCACTAAAATGACCTGTCTTTGATGTTAACTACTGCTTGATAGGAATTTAGATAGCAAAGACTTTATACATAACCAGAAAGTTAGTTACTTTTCTTTATCCTCCCTTGCTCTTTCCTGTTTGCCAGTTACAAATGATTCTACTGACCAAGTTCCCTTTCTGCTGCCACCTCCTCACATCCACTGCCACCTATTTGACTTTTTAAATAGTGGTGTAGAAATCAGTCTGACATTTCTAAAGCATCCTAAATGCTCTTGCTTGGGTGCTCTTCATAAATAGTTCTTTGTTGGGTAAAAAGTACGTTAAGACAAACTCTCTAATTCTTTACTCATTCTGGTAGTTTAAATAAGAATAGCCCCCATAGGCTCATATATTTGAATGCTTAGTCATCAAGAAGAGGCACTTCTTAAAAAGCATTAGGAAGTATGGCCTTGTTGGAGTGTTGTGTGTTCTTACTGGAGGAAGTTTGTCACTACAGCGAGGTTTTGAGGTTTCAAAGACCCAAACCAGGCCCAGTGGCTTTCTCTTCTTGCTGCCCACAGATCCAGATAGAGAGTTTTCAGCTCTGCCAGGATGGTCATAGACTATCCCTCTGAAACGAATCAAAGCCTAATTTAAAGTCTTCTTTTTATAAGAGTTTCCATGGTCATGGTGTCTCTTTATAGCAATAGAACACTGACTAGAACACTCATTGAGCACTGCTTAGTATTGTAGGAAAACAGAACAAGAAACAGCAGATGGCATAAAGCAAGAATAGCCAACAGCAGACATCGTTGTGGTAGTTTCTTCTCTGCCCAAACGGATGCATGGATTTCACAAGCACAATAAAAGCTCAAAAGTATCATTATATATTTTGATGAAATGTACCCCTCCATATTCTCCCATTACCCCTCCTACTCTCCCTTTTTACTTTCAACTTTATGTGCCCATTTAGAAGTTCACTGAGTCCACTTAATACCTCTCATCTGTGCATAGATATAGGGCCATCTGCTGGAGAATGTGTCCCTTCTTGCAACACACTCCTGTAGAACACAAAATGTGTATTTCCTAGTAGCCACCAATTGCCAATAGCTGATAGGTCTGGGACTTCATGAGGTCAACCTTATTTGTGTGGAGATTAGTTTGATTTGCTACAGGTCTTGTACATGAAAATACATGAAGTAGTCACTACATGAAGTCATTTGTGACAGGACCCTGACATTTCCAACAAACACAATGTGCTAGAAGTTCATTGTTTTAAACCAAACATCAGACTTTTGCTTGATGACAACTCAAGCACCATGGCTTTGTGTCATATTCTTTGAGATGTTATAGTGTTTCTTGTTATACCCAGTTACCTTAGGAAACTTGTTTGGGGAGTGTGTTGCCTTCAAGGCCTCCCACCTTGTATTGGCATAAAGCTATTAATATCCAAATCCACAGGATCTGCTTGTCTGGTGTCAGCACACAAGGCCTCATGCTACATTCAGAGATTTTGGAGGACAGATGAAAGTTACCACGTGGAATCGTTTGCTGTGTTTTTGTGGTGGCTCTGTTTATCTATTTCTATCTCATATGCCCACACAAGGCACAGCTATGCACTGAACAATGAGATTAAAAACTGATTCATCACTAAGGCACAATTTCTATCCCTTGGAAAGTTGCCCATGTTTGTAAAATCCAAGTATTCTCTGGGATAGGTATCCCCATTTTACTCCCTTGGATAGTTCTTTGCATGCTTCATCTCTCCTAACTTTCTTAGGAGGACTCAAGGTTTTCTTCCGTCTCCCATGGTGCCTTTAATTACACAGCTGATATAATTTTCAATTTGGTCTATCCACAATATCTTTCTGAGTTGGAAATCTTGTTTTCTCTTTTTTTTTCTTTTGGTTAATCTGATTCACAAAATAAATGTGGAAAGATATATGTTTTCCCATTGTCTTTGGTGTCTCCAACAGGGCCACCAGAGTTGGTGTAAAGGCAAAGTGGAGGCAGAACCCTACCATGGAAGGACTCGGTGAATCCCCCGTCCTTGGTGCATATTCTGTTGCTTGAACACAGTGATTATTCTGAAAGACTCTTTCTCTACTTTAAGTTATTTTCAGATATGAGAAACTGATCAGAACATTTTTTTATTAAGGTTGGACTTGGGATAATTTTAAATTGCCCATAGGGAAAAAGTTAGCAGCCACAGCTCTCAGCTACTCCTTCCAAACAAAATCTTCTTTAGGACAAAGAACATGTCTTGAAGCAAATGTGGCACATTATTACACATCCAGCAGGTAATTAATTATAATATTGAAATGGCTGTGGAGGGCAGCTGGAGGCACTGATCATTTTGGGAACAGATTTTGCACATCTACCAAATGGCATAATAACTATTTTATGAAAATATTAGTCTTTGAGGAATCATTCAACTCATATTTTACTCTTTGTAATTATGCTGGAAACTTCTGCAGTGATAAGATTTCTTTTAATTTTAAATATCTAGAGATCACAAACCATGTTACTTTATTTATGATGAAAAGTTCACCACTTCCCCCACATGAATATGCATGATGTGCTAGTTAATTCACTTGGCCACTGTGGTCCGCAACCTTAGACTACGATCCTAACCTTATGGATGTATCCTTAATGTCTTTGGAAAAGAGGAAAATAATTCATTCAAAGTACCTGCTATTAACATCTGGTATTGTCAAGAAAATGTTGAGTGAGGGGCCTAAAGAAGAAACCTGCATTGACCTTGATCAGAGCAGACACTGTCTTGCTTTATGGAAGTGTGAGAAGATACCTAGAACAAGAGGTTTCATTCTCAAAACCAGAGAGATCTAGAAGTGCCTGAAACAGTTGCTATTGCCCTAGTTATAAAAAGCAAGCAAACAAACAGAAGACAAAATTATAAGATAGGACACATGTCGTATAAGAAGACGGCACAGGTTTCAGAGTTAGGCAGTTTAATTCTGGCAGCATTGAGAGAATATATCCTTCCTTGAAGTGGTGAAGACTTTTTGAGGAGACAAAGGCACATGGGGAGAAACAACTGCAACCCCTGGACCTCAAGCAACAACTTCCCATAGATGATAGAGGATGTCCTAACTCCCCAGTTCACAGGCTCTAAGGGAAGGGCAGGAGCCTTCTGTACAGAATTTCCCACTGAACATGTAGCTTCCTATGGAGAAGTCAACAACTATACATATCCTAGAGGCCAGAAAAAGTACAGTCATGGATACATAAAGATGCACTTTGGGACACGCTGAATGAGCCTTGATGCAACCATGGTGACCCTCTATTTCAATGTTAAGCCCTATGTTGGCTAGTTACACATTAACTTGACACAAGCTAGAGTTGTTTTAGAGGAGGGATCCCTCAGTTGAGAAAGCTCTCCCACCACATTGGCTTGTGGTCCATTCTGTAGTACAATTTTTTTTTTTTGATTGATTGATGATTGATGTTGGAGAGCCCAGCTCCCTATGGGCAATGCCATTCCTGAGATGGCAGTCATGGGTGCTGTGAGAAGGCAAGTGTGACTAGTCATGAGCAGTGAGGCAGTGAACAACTTTTTTTTATATCAGTTTCTGCCCTCAGCATCCTGTCTCGACTTCCCTTGGTGACCACTGGAAGCTGTGTGGTGAAATCAACCTTATCTTTCTCTAGTTGCTTTTGGGGTCATGACCTTTATCGCAGCAATAGAAACTCTAACTAAACAGGCAGCTACATTCACATTAAACTAGAAAAGAAAATTTAAACTCTGAACAACAGAATCATTCTCAGACTAAAATCTTTGAGTAGATTTCTAACTACAAACAGATGAATTAAGCAGAGAACATAAGCAGGTCTTCTCTGTGTGCTTGTCAAGAGCAAGTGAAGAGAACCCTTCACCCTCTCAAAGTGAATAGGAATACTATCAAGAAGACTGTCAAAGGATCTACACTCAATACAGGGAAGAAGAAAGAAAGGCTTAGCATCCAGGAGATCCCTTTAAAAGACTGACTACAGAGAGTGAAGTATGGTAGGCAATACCTGTGTGACAAACTCAGTAAGCCCTAAGACAAGGTGGGCTTCATATATAAGATGGGAAACATGAGAAACTCAGTAAGCCATAAGACCAGGTGGGCTTCGTATATAAGATGGGAAAGAAGACAAGTAGCTGTGTCAGATGGAGAAAAACAATCAAGAAGTGTTCAAAAGTAAAATATAAATGAGTAAACAAATCCAAAAGGAGGCTAAATTAAAATAAAGTTTGATATTTAAAAAGCACTAAAAGGCATTAAAAATTGACATCACTCTCTTTCTGCAGGAAAAGAATCATTTGAAGATGTAAAAGAGATTATTTCTCAAGCTGAAGAGATACTTAGCCTCCACATAAACACCACTTTCTGAGTACAAGGAAAATGTTATGAAACACAGAAACTTTCCAAGAGGCCTGGATCTACATTTTCTTCACCTACACTAGGAATTTCAATAATAAATTGAAAGTAATGCCAGGAGATTGTGGGCAGAGTTCTACTGTGACTATGTTAAATACATACTTTAAAAACTGAATAATTTGCAATCCTCTACTATACACATGCTGCCAGAACAATCAGACCCCTCCATGTGCAGTCCTTGGTTGGTGGTTGAGACCCTGGGAGCTCTGAGGGTACTACTTAGTGCATATTGTTGTTAGTCCTAAGGGGCTGCAAACCCCTCAGCTCCATTGGTCCTTTCTCTAACTCCTTCACTGGGGACCCTGTATTCAGTTCGATGGATAGCTGTGAGCCTCTACATCTGTGTTAGTCAGATACTGTAAGAGCCTCTTAGGAGATAGCTATATTTAGGCTGGCTTGCCCTTCCTTCAGTCCCTGCTCCATAGTTAATCTCTGCAACTCCTTCCTTGGGTATTTGGTTCCCCCTTTTAAGAAGGAATGAAATGTCCACCTTTTGGTCTTCCTTCTTCTTGAGTTCCTTGTGGAATGTGGGTTGTTCTTCCTGTATTCCAAACTTCTGGGCTAATAACCACTTATCAGAGAGTACATACCGTGTTTTGTCTTTTGTGATTGGAGGCAACAGGGGTTTGTTTTTGTTGTTTTTGTTTGTTTCTTTGTTTTTTGGAGGGGAAACTGGGAGTGGAGAAATGTACATGTAAATAAAGAAAATATCTAAATAAATAAATAAATAAATAAAAACAATAACTTACTTAAACTTTAAACATATAGTCCATTGTAGTGTTATGAAACATTAAAGAATAAACCTTATAAATAAATATCAATATATTTAGGAATGTTTATGTATAATAGCAGAAAGCTTGACTAAGTTCTTTTAATTTTCACTGACACAAATAGGTATTGTTACTGCCTCTTACATGGTAAGATGCAATATTGCATGGATGTCAGTTTGCACAAGTATTATGTAATTCCAACTAAATTCAGAATCTTTGAGTACAAAATGTACAAACATATTTTGAAAGCAAGTTAAAGGAGTGCTGAAGCGATAACTTAGTGGTTTAGGGCACTGACTGCTCTTCCAGAGGTCCTGAGTTCAATTCCCAGCAACCTCATGGTGGCTCACAACCATCTGTAATGGGATCTGATGCTTTCTTCAGGTATGTGTGAGAGAATGACAGTGTACTCACATAGCTAAAATAAAATAAACACATCTTAAAAACTACTACTACTACTACTACTACTACTACTAAGAACAAAAAGAAGAAATGAAAAATTAAATAAGACTTATAGATAAGAGAAAACAATAGTGGAAAGAATGTTTGCTGCTACACTGATACAAATAAGTATTATACCTGACTTTGTGTAGAATCAATAAAGAACAACAGAATAAACAGAAATAAGTCCAAACAGAAATTAGTAGGTATGTAATCCAGTTGGTATTGAAATCAATAGGAGAAATATTGACATTTTAAGCACTAGTTACAGTTAACTGTTAGGAAAATAAAAGCTGTATTTATTTTTATGTCCTATGACAAAATTAATGCTAAATTATAGCACTAAATCAATACCATAAAATAATAAAAACACACAAATAAATATATAGTTATATAGTTTTGACTACATGAAATATTAAAGTCTGAATTATACAACAACTAAGAAGAGAGTAAAATGTTTAATTAATACATGAATACTATAGATGACAAAAGAGTTACTCAAAACAGGAGGAAATATTGAATACCTTACTTAAAATGTGCCTAAAGACATCTGAAGTTAGTTTACAAAAAAAAACTAGAAATCATCTATTATTTAGATGAAAAGATTTCCTGTGATTCCAAAGAAATGTAATTACACAATGGCATTTTTAAGTTTTATATAAATATCAATAGCTATCTACAAATATATAAATATTAATAAATATCTAAAATACTGAGCCTTTTTGAAGACAGAAAGAGAGCTCATGAGCTACTTATTGAATTGTGGCATTTAAGTTTCAGGAAGGAATTTCAGATTGTTATAATGGTTGGTGAGTTTTGACTCAGGAATTTAATTTTCAGTTTTCTCAAGGAAATAAGAAGGAGTATTTATTTAAAACAATCTCATCATTACTTTTTAAAATACAAAATAGAAACCCTCTCAACAAACAGTTCATGATATTATTTAAGATTGTACATATGTGAAAACCATAAACTTTAGTAGGTGAATTAATATGCTGAGAATGAATCTATCATGAATTTCTTAAACAAAAGTTTCTTAAGAAGTCCTGAATATCTAAATGCCCTGAATATCTAAATATGAAGTCCTAAAGTTGGTGATTTTCCATATAGTATTTGTAGTAAAAAGCATACTAGAATCACATAGCAGGGTAATGAATTTTAATTTTCTCAGAAGTATTACTAGTGCACAATTTGCAGTTTCTGTTCCAGTGAGGGGTTGAGTATAAGCTGTGTCTTATGTGGTGCTGATTTAGCTTATACACTTGTTAGGGTTCACAGTAGCCTTTAAATTGAGAACATGTGTCCTGGAAATGCAAGCAGATCTCCACAGAAACACGCAGGAGGGAATTTGTGAAGACTTTCTCCACATTATCAGAAGAGGGAGCTTTTAGATTGCAAAACAATGAAAACTTAAACATTATTATCTGAATTGTAATTATTAGTTCAAGTCCAAATACTCATTACTAATGGAAACTATGCAGTCATAGAAAAATTCTTTATGAGAGCTTAAAAATTCCATTTTGTGTTTTGATTTAATAAAATATTAAACATTCCTTTACTTAATGTTGCACATCACTTTAACCATTCTTAAATTTCTGCAGACTTGACCTTTTCAAGTGGGGACAACAAACACGAAGGCTAAGGGAGGTATTTGCCTGGGTGACTGAGTCAGCTTTGTAGGGAGGAGAGTCAGCAATAGCAAGCCACCAATTCAGACAGCTATTTACTGAAACATCAATGATTTATACCATGCTTTTTAATAAAGGCACAGGTCTAGAGTTCATTAATCAGAAGTATCCATGAAGGGTAATGCAGTACACATAAACTTTTAATATGCTAATTAGGGTTTTTTTCCCTATAACTACATTCAGAGTTGAAAGCTAGTGTACTGTGTGTAAGTTTTGTACAAACTAGACAGTGTTCATGGGTCTTTTACAGTAAACTAGCAACTAAAGTGAATTCTATTACCGTAAAAAAAATGGTTGTCTAGTAAAGGCTAGAATGCAGACTAGAAAAACAATTGGTATAATTCTTTTGATCAAACACAAGCAATTCTTCTCCACCACTTTGAGGCTGCATGGGAAAATTTAAACCAGTTT
Organism: Mastomys coucha; assembly: GCF_008632895.1. Classification (NCBI taxonomy): domain Eukaryota; kingdom Metazoa; phylum Chordata; class Mammalia; order Rodentia; family Muridae; genus Mastomys; species Mastomys coucha. Next base: position 3,827,160 of record NW_022196891.1, read on the forward strand.
ATCCAGAAGTCATGGTGATAGTCACAATCGGAAACCATGCTCTGACAAAACTGCAGGAGAAGGGTTAATTCTTCCTGAGTTCAGTTATTTTAAAACAGCTACTCAATCCCTTTAAGAATGTGAAGGTTAATCATACCCATGGGGTATGGACCATATGTTTTCCACCCCGCAAGTGAAAACTAAAAGCAAACTGCTAATTTTAGTGAAAGCTGCAAAAAAACAAAAGCAAGGAACTTGAGGGTTGCAAGGCACTCTTGTTCCGCATAGTGGATTGGTTTTCATCTGGCAGGAAGCGCAGTCCCAAGCAGTGTTTGTGGGCCCCTTGCTTGCATGTGCCCTGTCGTGGATGATGTCAGATCTTCTGTATGAATGCATACTGTTGACTTAGGTTATCCAGTAGCAAGGCCTACTGCAGCTTCTTACAAGCTGTGAAAGACAGAAATGCTCAGAAAGAACTTGCCATCTGAAGAGCATAAGGGAAGGAAGGTTATGGAAGAGAAGAAATATGTCTATTAATCCAACGAACAACAACAACAACAAAAAGATGTTTTGTTTTCTCATTTTTCATCCCCTTCCTGCCACAAAGAATTTCATTTCACAAATTAAAATAGTCTTAATATTCTTAAGGAGAATAAAGAAGCCATGTAAACATGTGTTTTACACAAAATAGACTCCAGAGACATTATTTTTTTGTGTGTATTAATGTTTATCTTTTTCTAAATATGCTCACACATTAAGTATTTATGCTCCCTTAGCAGGTGGTTTTAAACATTTGTTGAAAAGCACCAAATATTGACCCTCATTATGAACATTGGGTAAACTGTGCTGGGTACAAAAACAAAGAGAAGTTTCTAGAAGCTTGGCTTTCTAGGGTCTGTTATGTTCACTTGTTTTTAAAACCTGCAATTTCCAGTGATGAAAATTTCAGATGCAAACTGCGGGAAGTGTGTTGGCAAGGCTGCTGTTGCAGACTTGTTTCTGCAGGTGACAACAACGCTGTAGAAGGGAAGACCCCTTTGGCTAGCCTGTCACTCACATTTGTTCTCTCCCCCATCACCTTTTTTTCTCCTTTTTTTTTTAAAAGCCCATTGGTAGAATTTTGAAGAAAATTTAACAAATGATGGGAAGAACTCTGCTCTCAGAGTCAGGATAATTGATTTCAAGAGCAGAAAGCCTAGCATGAGGTGTATTAGGTCCTGAAATCCTTAGTGCTCACTGTAGTTGACTGATTTTTGTAATGTCTATATCCTTTGAAGTTATTGCTATATGTTCCTGGATACGTTCTCTATGTTCTACATAGCAGAGTTTCTCAGCCAAAACCTTTGAAAGAGTCCTATGTGGTTCTTCACTTACACTCTCTCTCTCTCTCTCTCTCTCTCTCTCTCTCTCACACACACACACACACACACACACACACAGCCTTTCCGAAGACAAATTCAAAGTTGATCCAGACTATATGATATAGCATGTTGCTTTGGGACGCCACATACAGAGTAATAATGCTGCAGATTGACAACTGAGGTAATAGTACCCTCTATGTATAAATATAATCCTCTTTTGACATAGAACATATTTTAAAAGAGATAGTCAATATCCAATTATTCTTATAAGAAAACTATCTCATTGATTTTAAGAAACTTTAACTTTGTTTCTTTCTTTTCTTTTCTTTTTTTAATAAAAGGGGAAAGGGTTGGGAGATTGTAGCTACGCTGGTAATGGCAGTATCCTTTGCTTTGTAAGATTCCTTGTATAACAGACAGAGTAATTTGCCACAAAAAAAACCAAACAAACAAAGTTAGCTCTGCATAATTCTTCAAAGTCCACAAAGCCACTTGAGCAAGGTGTTTCATTTAATTAAATATACAAGTAAATTGCACCTATCCACTACACAAGACTTGCTAGAAATGTGGCAGAGCCTCAAAGAAGAAGTTGTGTTTGTTCACCTGTATTGGACTGTCTTTATGCCAGAGTTTTATCTTTCTTAGGAGACAGCACAGAACAATGATTGTGAAATCAGTCAGTTTTCATTCCTCAGCATCAGTAGAAGCCCAGCCTAACTTATCTTTACCCATATCCCAGTGCATGAAACTCCAAAAGACTGAAATGCTTCATCAAGCCTTCAAATGAATTGATTTAGCTCTCTTTTCACCTGACAAATTTATCGAATGCAGTTATGGCTTGCGTGTTTTTCTCAGGCTTTAGTGTATTTTAAAACTGTACTGGAGCCCACACATGGGATCTTATTATTAGGTTAAGCAGTTGTCCACTACACTCATATTCAGGAACTTTGTAGAGGGGAGAGAGAGAAAGGGAGAGGGAGAGAGGAAGAGGTAGGGAGGGAGTGGAGAAAGGAGGGAGGGAAGAAAGGAGTGAGAGAGAGGGAGGAGGGAAAGAGAGAGAAAGCAGGAATGTCCCTGGGAAGGCTGCAATGAGCAGAGTGATTATTGGCTTTGAATAAGATGCATTTGGATCTTCAGTTAACTTAAGGAGGAAACAGGGAGCTTGCTGCCAGAGACCTTGCCAAGAGTCTGATGCAAGTACCACCTCGATAACTCCAAATAGTTGAAATGGCCATTTGTTGTTCAAGAGACAACAAATGGTAGAGAGCTGGACATTCTTGCTGTTGGTAACATGATCAAGGATTGTGTCTCATAAGTTTGTACCTGACAGCACCTTGGTAACAATTGCTCCCATCAAGGAGATGGGATCAGGAAGCTGTGCTATTAGAATTAAATAAAACTGAGGGCTACACATGAACTCAGGGACAGAAGAGACTAAGACACCTAAGATACTCTTGGGAAAGATCGCATTTGGTGCTGCTTTCACACACACACACATGCACACACACACACAAGATGAAATATGTAGCTTTAAATATTTGAAATTTGGGCTGTAGGATGGCTTAGTGGGTGGGTGCCTGATGACCCAAGTTCCATTCCCTGGGATTCACATAGTAGAAGGAGAAAAATCAGCTCCTGCAAATTGCCCTCTGACCTCCACATTCATGACCTGGCAAGTACATGCCTGTACACATAAGCAAAAATAAAATCAGGTAAGACTGCCTTTTAATTCTGGGGACCATGAGACTGAGGCATGCTGAGAGAGCAAGACTGTGACCTGAAATCTGCAAGAGAGCATTTCTTGCCTGTTTTCTAGCTTCTGGTCATGGCTACAAATTTGGGCTCATTTTCAACACTCCAGTCCCATCTCTGGCACCACAGTGATGTGGTATTTTTCTTGTCTCTGTCTTCATATTTCAGTCAGGGAAATTTGCGTCGACTTAGGGTTCTTATTCTAATTAATCAAATAATTTGGAAACAGACTCAGAATGAGCTGGAGGATAATTTCGAGTTAAGGGAAAATAGAGCAGGCTATAAATCTATGGTTTCAGCAGCTGCAAGTATGGGGAGATGGAAAAAAAAAAGAAACTAAGAAACTCGTTCTTTGTGAGTTAGAATTCACAAAAGCTAACATGGTTTGCAATGGAAGGCCTTAGCCAGCTGTATGGTAGAAGGATTGGTAGGGGTGGTTGGAGAATTTCAGAGAATACAACGCAATCAGAGAAGGCAAGCTTAGACAGAGAAAACACACTGAGTCTTTTAGAAAAGGAGAAAGGAAAATTACACTTCTCTTTTTTTAGTTTAGAATTCAAAAAGCAGGCAGGCTGAGGACTGAATATCTGCAAGCTCTTGTACATGGAGAGGGGCTTTGGGGAAGTGTAACGTATGATCGCACCAAGGCGATGATTAGTCTGCCATCTTCTTAGCAGAGTGGCTTGTACATGGAGAGGGGCTTTGGGGAAGTGTAACGTGTGATCGCACTGAGGCAATGATTAGTCTGCCATCTTCTTAGCAGGTGTGCAGGTGAATCTGTTTTCCTGGGATATGGACTCCTGGACAAATGATTGCTGGGCACGGCTTGATTTGGGAAAAGACAGGAGTACGAAATGTTCAAATCTCTAGAGCAGATCATAATGTCCCATCTCCACCCAAGGCCAGAGACATTCCTTTTCCTTTCTTTCTTCCTCGTTTTGTTTTTGTTCAACCAGGAGGGCTGAGGGGAAGTTGTGATAGTATCTTTTCTAGTGTTACCATGGAAACAAGTAGGAGCCCAAAGCTGACCATGAGCGGGGGGGTCCATTCTCAATATCATCCAAGGTTTTTAATTCCTGTCTAGATAACAAATTTGTCTTTCTCCTCTGTATCTACTAATGTTCATGTTTTCCTTTATTTAATGTCACTGGTGATTGGAGCTGTTTCCACTCAAATTCAGTATAATATACCTTTCTAGTTACATATCAAAAGACTATTTACAGATCAAGTTTCATGTTAACATTCCCAGTGTACATTAGATACGGGTGTGGAGTCTCTAACTTAGACCATCCTTTTACAGAACCTTCATTTCCCCACAGCTGCTTCACTGAAAATCAAAACCAATTTCCAGGATGGTGTTTCCAGATGGGAACTCATCTTGACTATAATCTAAATATGTAGGCAGAGTCTTTCATGCCACAGGTCATGTGTCACAAATGAATGTGGCTGATTCTTTCAGGCTACAGGGTATAATTTTCTGAGCTATATTTTTAGAACACTAAATAGATTCCCGTGACATTTCCTGAAGTGTCCAAACTCACCCTACACTGACACATGAGCCTTCACAAATCCTGCTACCTAAGTCAATTTCACAAACTGACAGTATCAGCCCATGCTCAATGCTCTCCAAGACTGTCATTCATTTTAAAAAATATTTTAGATATTTTCTCAATGTTGACATAAACATACAGAAGCGTCAGCTGCTCTGCACTAACCAGGCTCACAGGAGAATTAGAAAGCCCTCCTGACTACTTTTACATGCAGTGCTCACTCACTGTTATTATACATTACCCAGTAACAATAGATTTATAAAGGATACTCTGGGCAGGAATTGAATATAAAAGAGGCTTGCTCTTCTTAGGCCTTAGACACTTGTGGCAAAATTAAAACTTCATCATAAATAGAGATTTAGATGTCAGCTTCCAACAAATACATTCTGAGCTTTAAAAGTTCCTTTCTATAATGGGACTATAAATGTAAAGGATACAAGTGTAATGAATTTTAAATGATTAGCTGAATTATAAATATGCATCACTAAGTTCCAAAAATGACAAAAAAACAAAACAAAACAAAACCAAAAACCCTTAAATCCAGAAATGAGGAGGTATTTGAACCCTGATGGACATAGCCATGGTTATTAGGGCAAATGCATGCCATATGAATTAGGTCTCATAAAACCAAATATCCTTGGCAGTAATTCTATTTTTTTTTCTTTTTCTTGTTAATGACAAATTTGTTTGTTATATTACATTTTAGCCTGTCATGGACCACAGAATAAGCAAGCCAGAAAGCAATGCAAACTTGTTCTTAGATTTTCCATCCCTGGTGATCTTGTTTCCCTCATGATGTTCCTCATCTGCTTGGTCTTTATCAGCTTCTGTTTTCTTTAATATTCTAGTTTGCTGTCTGATGCTGTCCCAAGCACCTGACCAAAAGCATCTTCAGTGTTGAAAGGATCCATGTGGCTTTTACTGTTCATTATTTTGTGAAGTCGAACTTGAGCAGAGACTTAGAGGTAGGAACTGAAGCAGAGGCAGTGGAGGAAAAGTGCTTATTGGGTAACTCAACTTGTTTTTTAAAATAACATAGAGCAATATGCTCAGGAATGGCACCCATCCACAGTAGCCTGGGTCATTCCACATAAACTGTAAACTAAGAAAATACACCACAGATGTGTCCATGGCCCAAGCTAATTCTTCAGTTAAGAGATAAGTTTTCTCAGGGCTCAGTTATGACTCTCAGGCTCCATCATTGTCACCATCATTTGAAAAGGTTTAAATGAGAACAAGTAGTTCTCATTTTTCCTAAGCAACCTGATGGTGGTGGCCTCTTATTGTCTAGTCCCTATGGTACTTTCATGGTGGTACTGTATCTTATCATTATACTTGGGTCTCTTCATATGTAGATTCATTCAACTATGTATATCAATGTTATACAAATAACATTGATTTTATTGCCTGCACAATACCTGGTTTATTTCATAATTGAAAAAAATTGTGTCACTTTTTACTTTTTTCATTTTCTTTTAAAATATTTTTTCTTTGCCACATTCTTCTCTTTACAGAACTTCTGCCAAATGTGTTTGAACTCTTCATTCTGAACTTCATGCTCTTAACATCATTGTGTGTTTGAAGAAAAAACAAATCACCTGCCCTATACTCAAGAGGATTTTTGATTTGTTCTTTCTGAGTCATTTCCAATGTTACTTTTACTATGTGCTGGAAGCCCTATAACTCTTTTTGGCTTGTTTGTTTATTTCTTTTTTTGATGTTGCTTAGATACCAGAATAAGTGGTCATGCTAGAGTTAGCCTCAAAAAACCCAGTAAGACTTATGGACAAGGACGGTGTATATTGGAGGCAGACAAAGCCTTGCAATGATTTCATAAGTCAGTATTTCCATAACTCCATAGCTATTTGAAATGCATTTTCCATTAAACTATGCCTTGGCAGTGTCACCAGGAAGCACACTCCAGACTCTCAGACTCACTTCATAACGAAGAAACATTCTCTTCATCATTCAAGGCCTCATTAAAGGTGAGAATCTGTGAATATATATAACACCCAATGAGGGACCCATTACGTAATATCATCTGGAGGATGTAATGAAGTTCAGAATAAAGTTTTGATTGTGGCTGGAAGATTTACTTAAAAAGTAACCTTGATGTAACTCTGAAAAGGAAGCGTCTGAACAACCATTTTTGCTTCCTTCATTCCTCTTGAATCATAGCTAGTTCTTATCACTACATTTTACCTGTGTTCTCTCTCTCATCCTTTCCTTAAAGTTATGTATGCATATGTCCTGAGACTACATATTACAGAAAAAAATGCCTTTGGGCATCCAAACCAAAGCTTCTGTAGAAATGGGGCACATTACTGTTCATGTCGAAGGCTTCTTACATAACTTCCGGGTATGTTTTGGAGCCCTGCTTCAGGTTAGGCACTGACTGGGACAGAGGAGTCATGCCCAGGTTCTCCCACACAAATTCGTCATGTAGCTCTAATGCCTTTCTATTACCGGAAGAAATGAAGGAGTGTTCCTTACTGTTAAAGAGTAAGACTTCTTCAGAAAATGAGAAAGCAGGAGCTCCGGCCCCTCCGGCCCCTCCAGCAGAATCTCCCTTGAGACCAGGCACTCCTCACGCCATTTCTCACTATGGGTCTAGTTGGGAAAGAATACTTTCTGGTACCTAGAGGTCTTTCACATCCCACTTCTAAAATAGTGTAATGGTTTTGCACTTGGCAGGTAGGATGGAACCCCTCTGGGATACTTTTTTCTCTGTGAACATCTTCACTGATATTCTTTTAGTATGTTAGAACTTCCTACCTCAACTTCTTTCCCTCTTGTACAAACTCCCTTTATGCATTAAGACCTTCTAGGAAAGGTGTCAGAAAAAAAAAGCACAAGTTTCTGTATATACTACAAACTATATTGCCTCTCTGAAGGAATGTTGTACATATAACATAGGCTGTTCAATAAAACCGATTAGTGTGGAAAATGGGGTGGGAAGGCTCGTTCAAACTGAATAAAGAACAAGGAGATAGTGTATCAGGGAATGTACTTGCCACACAAGGGCTGGAGTTCAGATCCCCAGCACTCAAGTGTAGGCCAGGTAAGTGAGATGGCTAACTTGTAATCCCAGCACTCCAGAGTCAAACAGGGGATGATGGAAAGTAAACTGGCTAATTAGACTAATCAAGAGCAATCAAGAAAGATACCCAGTGTCAACTTTCAATTTTGACAAATATGTACACATGCATGTTCCTCCACACACATGTGCCACATCTGTATACACATTCACTGTATACACACACAGCAAGAAACTATAGAGATATTATGCTTATGTGAGTGTGTATATTCTTACTTAGTGCTTTGCAAGCAAAATCTGTGTTTTTCTCCTTTTGTTTGTGCTTGTGTACATATGCCTGTGTGAACTTACATGTGAGTGTTCATGTGCATATATATGCCTTCATATGCATATATTTGTACACTGTGTTTTTATAAATCTCATTTCATTTACCATCTTCCATCAATAATGATATACCAATCATTTAATCTTTGGAGACATCTTTTTTTGTACATTCAGTTTAGTTCATGTCCTTAAAGACACCACAAGTCATTCTCCTATCAGTGTATACGACCATGGTAATATATAGAACATGAGAAAAGTTTGAGTTATGTACTGTGGGATTTCTTACAACTTTTCCATATTTCCCAGTTGGTTCCACATAAACCACATCAGGAAGCATCAAATATGAAAACGAAGAATTATAATTTAGCAATTCTTGGTCCCTGTGTTTCCTCTGCCCTGCAATTGGCCATGCCTGGATAGTGCAATCTGCGAAGTGCAAGGCATGGCTTCCATTGACATTCTGGCTTAACCTAAGGAAAAAAAATGTTAGCAATTTGTCAACAGAGTTAGCCCCTGAGAGCTCTGCTTTTACAGACCACAGCCCTGATTGGCACCTGAACTTTAGAAGGTTTATTTAATGCTACAGAACTCTGGCATTTTCAGGTTACTCTTCAATTCAGAAGTTTTGTATATGTTTTATCCAGTGATCCTTTGCTCACCTCTGCTTAGCCCCCTAATCCCCTCACTCTTGAGGTCAGCACCTCCTAGAGAGTTGCTGTAATCGGGGGCCCTAGTGCAAAGTCATGAAGCCTGGTGATGGCTGGCTAACTGAAACAATGCCTGTGTTCCAGCCCCACTGGCGATGGTACACTTTTATCTGGACATCCCTCTGCCTACCCTGTCCTTTGCCATGTCTACAGTTACATCTATTTTGTACTCCTTAGAAGACTGTGCTTTAGTGATGAGTTCTTTAAAACACATCTCGTACTACCTACCGTTCATTCTTTTCTACTATTCATCCTCCCACCCCTGCCCCGGCTACATGGTCATAAGGAGTACCTGGGTCTCATGATGTGATTGCAAAATTCCTCTCCTGAGACGAGAATACATTACACTAATTTGACACTTATGCCAGCATTGCTTTGTAAATGCTTTGATACCTGTGAACAGACATTCCTTATGAGTATTTCAAGAGTGATGCCACATTGCCATAAGTGTGGTTTGCTTCTGTGAGATGAAGGTGGAGAGAGATGGACAAGTAGCAAGCAGCAGAAGAGAGGTGATCAGAAACCAGACCTTATTGCACTCTTTCTGTACGAACTTGGTGCTTTAGGGAGTGAACTCATCATATATAGCAGCATGTGTGGACACAGAGGGGACTTAGCTTACTTGACTTCAGAGGGTGACAGACAAGGAGAGGCATTAGAAACTGGTGAGAACACTACTATTTTATGGTGGAAGTAAAGAAAAGTTTATGACTAATATATAAGAGTTGATTACAAGTGCTTAAATGCAGCTGGGCAGTAGTGGTGAACACCTTTAATCCCAGCACTTGGGAGGCAGAGGCAGGCAGATTTCTGAGTTTGAGGCTAGCCTGGTCTACAGAGTGAGTTCCAAGACAGCCAGAGCGACACAGAGAAATCCTGTCTCAAAAAATCAAAACCAAACAAACAAACAAACAAAAGAAGTACTTAAATTCTATGTTTCTCAACATGAATTTTGGAATAGATAAGTATTCAAATAGTAGAATGCCATTCCCCAAACACTGTAGCAATTTAAAGTAAGTGAATATTTTGGTTGAAAGCAAGATACTTTAGCCCCTGACACTGACTTCTTACAGAAATGGTAAATATTAGAATCTTATAATAGTAGAAAAGAACATCATAAAAAATATCTGGAATAAAATTTTGTGTGCATGGCTGCCCACCTGAGAACCCTGGTTAGATGCACGCGTGTATTTCTGACTAAAGAAAAGTCCTCCTGTAAATGCATCCAGAGACCATAAGGGATGAGACAATGAAGGTTAGACTTACTCAAGTATAAAAATACATTCAGCCTCTATGGCATCAGAAGTATAAAAAGTACCTTAGATATCTGTGTTATTGACAATAACTGAGCAAGGAGATGTGGCTGTTCGAATGTTGGAGAACAATAATGTAGAGGTAGACATGGGGAGAGAAGTGAAGCTCCACACCTGAGACCTGTCTTTAATTTCTAAGGCCATAAGATAATGATAGGTTGATCCTACATGTCTGGTACAAAAGACTTTCCCAGAAGCTCTCAGGCCACTGTATGCTAGTGAGGCAATAAGCACAGTTGGAAGATATGAAGGATAGAGAATACCTTCTAAAGTGCCTAGAATTGTATGATGTGATTCAAGGCAGGGGCACAGGACCATATTCCTGTTTCTTTGTCTTGGAATAGTGATTCATACCCAGACTGAAAAAACACCAGCAATAAGAATGGGATCTATGACTTTTGAATGTCATCACACTTAAATCATTGAAAAAGCAAAATAATTGCTTTCTGTTATAGACATAAGGAAAGTAAAGCTTTCCCAGAAATTTGCCTGCATGCTTCGACTCCACCTCATTACTTGGGTGAAGCTAAGGATGGCATAAGTGAGGGAGCAGGGAATCAGGGGAAAGGTAGCCTAACTTAAGAATTTTAGAGTTAGCATAATGAGTGCATCTTAGCCCTCTCTTCTCCAGTGGGACCTGGGGGAGGAAAAAGAAGATTAAAAATCAAGGCTGCAAGTGATGTAACTGCACTAATTAAATCTAATCTTCCGAACTGCTGGCCTTGGCTGGGGGCCAAAGATAGTAGAGTCTTATGCCCGGTCCCCAATCATCACACTTGTCCCTCAGAAATAATTAAAGGGATCCACCACTTTATGTGTGATGAACTAAGGGGCAAAACACAAAAGGAGGGACAAACTACTGATTTGTCTTTTATACAATCTTGGGATGGAAGAAATATAATCGCATCTACACTCTGAAGACAATTAATTTCTAGTAGACAATGTTCCTCAAGAAATAGTCACAAAGGCATATACAAAGAACCCAAATAAGACATTTTTTTGAAAAGTTTTTCAATGGAGGATGGGACTTGGGAAAAAAGAGAAAGAAGTACTACAATATCTGGTAGCTTTTTTTTCCATTCAGAAGTTTAATAAATGTTTCTTGATATACTTCTCCAATTATGTAAAGATAAAACTCTGCCAAAAAGCTATGTAGAAATTACAACTCTCCCCTTCTCTGGACCCCAATTTGAAAATTTACAATTCTGATTTTAATGGCAATATGAATCAATCTGTAGAATAGTTTTAATAATTTGTAGAATGTGAGAAAAATATATTAAGAGAATAAACTTAGGAAGTGAGTTGATAAAGTCTTAATACACAGGTTGTATTATTATCAAGTTGTTTATTTAGACAGGTGTGCAGGAAGAACTCAAGATGGCCTCCTTAGTGGAAGGATAGTGCATCTTGGCACCCTAGGAACTGATGGCCATGCAAGGCAAAACAAGAGGTGAGAGAGCCACGGGGAGGGAAGGCCTCTGAGACAGCAGTGGTCACACCTGAGGCAGCCGTGGTCACACCTGAGGCAGCCGTGGTCACACCTGAGGCAGCCGTGGTCACACCTGAGGCAGCAATGGTCACACCTGAGGCAGCGTGTTCATACCTGAGGCAGCCGTGGTCACACCTGAGGTAGCTGTGGTCACACCTGAGGCAGCGTGGTCACACCTGAGGCAGCGTGGTCACACCTGAGGCAGCTGTGGTCACACCTGAGGCAGCCGTGGTCACACCTGAGGCAGCGTGGTCATACCTGAGGCAGCCGTGGTCACACCTGAGGCAGCAGTGGTCACACCTGAGGCAGGAGTGGTCACACCTGAGGCAGCAGTGGTCACACCTGAGGCAGCAGTGGTCACACCTGAGGCAGCCGTGGTCACACCTGAGGGAGCAGTGGTCACACCTGAGGCAGCAGTGGTCACACCTGAGGCAGCAGTGGTCACACCTGAGGCAGCAGTGGTCACACCTGAGGCAGCAGTGGTCACACCTGAGGCAGCAGTGGTCACTCCTGATTTGATTGGAGACACGAATCTCTTTTGTAGTAGAAATCATTTTTTTTTTAGTTAAAGCGTCTTTATTTTTACAATTATCATTCCATACAAAAGCAATAGAAATGCAAATATTGACAAGTTTACAATTGAATACATGAATATATATGAATAGAGTATTTGTACACATTATCATTTACAGCAATATTGCATAGTAAATTAACTGATCATTAAAAAAAACAAAGTTTTTTTCTAAATCCCTCTCATCTGCCTCAACTCTCACAGAGTACTTGGAGCCAGCAAATGTCCCATGTGAAAACTGAACAATGAGAATAATGAGATGAAGTTGTCCTTACTTACCTAGGCCCTGTCATGGTTGTAAGCATTCTTACACCACTATTGTAATTATCCCTTCCTTGCTTAACCCCTCACTACTTATAACAATTCTAGTATCACACTACAAATGCCAATACCTGTTTGTGGCTGCTGCTGCTGCTGTGTGTGTGTGTGTGTGTGTGTGTGTGTGTGTGTGTGTGTGTGTGTGCTTCTTGTCTACTATCAGTGGCAGGTTGTGGCCATTGAATTAGTTCTGGTTTTAAATCAGGAGTGAAGTGTTGGGTAACACTTTCTTGCTCCAGTACTCTGGATCTCGTCTCTGCTACTCAGCTTCTCTTGGAAATTAGAAAGATGTGTATTGGGAATGGAGGGTCAAAACTCCTGGGTGTCTTACATCCGTAAGAGATCTTCTAGCCCCAGAGAGCATCTTTCCCAAAAAGAAGTAAAGTTTAATTGTTTGTAGTCACATATTGTGGGAGTTGTATATTTTAGTAACAAAGTGTCTTCCCCTTGAGATGGAGGAGCAGTGTTAAAAACCCTGCTAAGCAATTACATAGTACACATGGAAACCAAGATGCTATGAGCTAAGACACCTCAGTGGACGTTACATAAAGGTGTCTTGGACTGGGGTTTGTACCTGTCTATAAAAAGACAATGATGAAATGGCTTGGCTAACTATATTGTAGTACTATATTGTACTACAAGTAGCAGCACATGGAATAAGGTGAAAGATTATCAGATATAAATAAGTGTTTGAAGATGGAAGGATGCTCTTTTTTTAAAAAAAAAAATGGTGACACAAAGTTCCCCTCACCCAGAAGCTGAGATGTTTTTCTTAGAAGTGACTCAGCCTTCTATGCACACTTGTATTATATCCACATATTAGATTCCTTATTTCAGGAGTGCTCCCTTGATAAAGATCCCTGCTGCCAAGTATGAAATGTAGATTAAAATAAACAACCACGAGAAAAGTCTGGTCCTTTGGTTGGACACAAGTGCTGACCATTCATTCTCGCTATACTTAGAGAACACTAGGAATAAGTGCAGCAGTTGCCACCAATGGCACCACATTTTGCAATGGGTGGACACTGCTACTGACCTTGCAGCATGAAGTGTGGCTTCTAAAAACATTTCTTGGGTTCCAGTGCAGGGTAACTAGTGTGCCTTTCCACATCCTTGTTAGTGTATTAGGATCTCTTCATGGTGCTTTTTGAGAGTAGACTAAGGCTCTGTTTTGTTAAATGCTGTGGTGAGCCTGGCTAGCAATTCAGATCAAATGAGTACTAAGTAAATCCATCTGAGGAAACACTATACAGAACAAGCCAATGTCTTCCAATTATGTACCTCATTTGAGTCCTTTGCATATTGTAGGATAGTGTTCTAATTATGCTGTAATGTGATTTTCAATTTTCTGTCTTAAGAATGAATAGCCAAGCTTGTACCTACCCATCTTTCAAGCCCAGTTTTCAGTAAGAATTTGCTTAGGGCAGGGAGTTTTCATGATGAGGTAAATTCTTTGGTAGAAAGCTTTTTTTATTTTTTCTTTTGGTGTTACTCACCCCTGTGTGCACAGATTTTAGTGTAATACGAAGCACACAATAGATTCTAAGCTAATACTTCATGAGGTGTGCGCAATGGCAGAGTTCCATGAACAGATCAGAGAGATAAATAGATAGATAGATGATAGATAGATAGATAGATAGATAGATAGAAACAGAGAGAGAGAGAGAGAGAGAGAGAGAGAGAGAGAGAACGCTACTGGAAAGCCTGTTTTCAGCTCTTTTCAGTGTTATTTCTTCCTTCAGTATTTCCTTTATAGAAAGAAAAAATAGAATTGGAGTGATATCAAACAGCACAAAGGAATCAGACTTAGAGGTTAGGGAAGCACCCAGTGAATCCGGTGCTTGCTGTACAAGGATCAAGACCTGAGGCTGAATCCCTCAAACACATGTAAAAATCTAGAAAAGACAGTTCATACCTGTAACTCCTGAACTGGGGGCATGGAGAAAGGCAGGGTGTAGAGGCTCTCTGGGCAGACAGGCTAGACAAAAGGGCACTCTCCACTATCAGAGAGCAACTCTATCTCAAAAATAGCAAGTGTCCATGTGAGGGAACTCACCCTTACATATGTGTACACCATACATTCACACACACACACACACACACACACACACACACACACACACATGCACATACACACACATACATGCTCTGGGGAGGAAGGCAAGGAGAAAGGTCAGTTGAGAGGTGAGAAAGTAAAACAGAGGTGTTTACATCTTCAACTCTTCAAACATCTTACTGTCAATATCCCCTAGATGAAGGGAGCCTTGCCATAAGGATTGCTCAGCCCTGTGGCATCTTTCAAAGGAGTCTGGTCTAAACCTGTCTACACAGTGTTCTCAACACTCCTCCAGGAAAGTGTTGCAGAGGCAATATGCTTCAGTGCCGTGTTTCCTGAGGATTATGAGGAGGAGGTTTTAATACTTTGTAATAGTAAAATTTAATTAAACTAAATGTCCCTCAGGGAAGAATAATGTATGCAAACTTATCACGGAATCAAGCACCATGGTGAGAAAAAGGGAGAGCTTAATGTGGATGAATTCCAAACTATTTGGCTTAAGCAACAAGACCAGCCTATTTTGTATTTCTTTTACCAGTTGGTTTAATAACAGTAGCCTTCCAGCTTCTCTCTGCAGTCAGTGTGCATGTGCCAGTGCTTCCCTCTCAGTAAGCAGCTTGCGATACGATCAGTCTGCTACAGATGCTCCTTATCATGACTGTGGCATGATCATTTGGGAAGACCTGTGAAACGAATGCAAAATCTCACGGAACTATTCAGAACTACCGATTGAAAATGTTAGCTTGGAAAAATGGCTTGTCATAGCCCA
The DNA here is from genome assembly GCF_008632895.1 of Mastomys coucha. Classification (NCBI taxonomy): domain Eukaryota; kingdom Metazoa; phylum Chordata; class Mammalia; order Rodentia; family Muridae; genus Mastomys; species Mastomys coucha. The sequence goes on from NW_022196891.1 coordinate 3,842,386, forward strand.
TTAGCAGGATGACACCACGATTTAAGAAAGTTTTTTAAAATGCTTCTATTTTGCACATTGCCTTCAAGATATGCTACCTTGTTTATTCTGGAAGAACAATGGCCTAGCTAACCTAGAATTTTGTATGATTTACCAGGAAAATAATAATGTGTTTGGGATAAAATATATGACTCAGTTTAAGATTAATATTGAATTTTTCTTGAGAGAAAATTGAGAATTGTTTCTTTCAAGAAACAATATATTACAGAAGAGAATTTCAAACCAATAATATAATTTGATGCTATAGTTTTACTGCAGTGAAAGGAATTTGTATATAGTAATTGACCAGCATTTTTACAAATCAAATTTCTAATTAGTTCACTATTAGTTTATACTTATGGAAAAATTTTGCTTCTATCCATTATAACTGTCTCTAACATGTTTTTCCCCTAATTACTGATCTTACCTCCCAAAAGATTCTTTATATTTTTCTTTACAGTGATTATTTTTAGCTTTATGTTTGTTGATACAATTCCCCTTAAGATGCTTGCAATTTCACTAAGTTTTGAAAACAAAAGAATTATTGTTTTTTCATTTTGTTTTGTTTTTTTGAGACAGGGTTACTCTGTGTAGCCCTGGCTGTCCTGGAACTCATTCTGTAGATCAGGTTGGCCTCAAACTCAGAAATCCACCTGTCTCTGCCTCCCAAGTGCTGGGATTAAAGGCATGTACCACCACTGCCCAAAGAATTATGTTCTTATCTATTTTTTAAATAAAAATATAATACTTACTATAGACCTATTAATATAGCTTGTGCCTTCTATTGAATTTCCACAACAATTTCATGTTTTATAGACTAACAGATGGACAGTGAAGATTTTTATCTTAATACAAATTCCTGGTTTAATTTTTCCTTTTTTAATTGGTCATTTTATTTATTTACATTTTTTTGTTTTGTTTTGTTTTGGGGGGTTTTTTTGAGACAGGATTTGTCTGTATAGTCCTGGCTGTCCTGGAACTCACTCTGTAGACCAAGCTGGCCTCAAACTTGGAAATCCACCTGCCTCTCCCTCCGAAATGCTGGGATTAAAGACGTGCCCCACCACTGGCTGGCTAAAGATCACCAGGTTGTTTTTGAGTTTGTTTGTTTGTTTGTCTTTTTTTTTTCAAGACAGGGTTTCTCTGTGTAGCCCTGGCTGTCCTGGAACTCACTCTGTAGACCAGGCTGAACTTGAACTCAGAAATCTGCTGCCTGGGCCTCCCAAGTGCTGGGATTAAAGGCTTATTTACATTTCAAATGTTTTCTGTCTTCCCAGTTTCCCTCCAGGAATCCCCTATCACCACCCCATCCCTGCCTCTACTAGGGTGCTCCCACACACCCCACCTCCACCCTAACCCCCAACCCTCTCTCACCTCAGTGCCCTAGCATTCCCCTACACTAGGGGCATCGAGCCTCCACAGGACCAAGGGGTGCTCTCCCATTGATGCCTCACAAGGCCATCCTCTGCTACATTTGCAGCTGGAGCCATGAGTCCCTCCATGTGTACTCTTTGGTTGGTGGTTTAGTCCCTGGGAGCTTTGGTGGTGGTGGGGGGGTTCTGATTGGTTGATATTGTTCTTCCCATAGGGTTGCAAACCCCTTCAGCTCCTCCAGTCCTTTCCCTAACTCTTCCATTGGGGTCCCCACACTCAGTCTGATGTTGGCTGTGTATCTGCATCTGTATTAGCCAGGCTCAGGCAGAGCCTCTCATAGGACAGCTATACCAGACTCCTGTCAGAAAGCACTTCTTGACATCAGCAAATGGATGGAACTAGAAAATATCCTGAGTGAGGCAACCCAGTCACAAAAGAACATACATGGTATGTACTAACTGTTAAGTGAATATTAGCCAAAAAAGCTCAGATTACCCATGATATAACGCACAGACCATATGAAACACAAGAAAAAGGAACACCAAAGTGTAGATGCTTCAGCTCTACTCAGAAGGCGGAAGAAAATAATCTCAGGAGATAGAGGGAGGGACTTGGGAGAAAGAGAGGAGGGGGAGGGAAAAGGGGAGGCAGAATAAGATGCAGGAGTACAGAGGGTCAGGAATTTGAATGAAGGTGTATAGAAGTGGGAGATGGGGAACTGGGGTAGCCACTAAAAAGTCTTAGATACCAGAGACTCAAGAGGTTCCCAAGACCCCAACAGGGATGATATTAGCCAAAATACCCAACAAAGGGGAAATAAAACCTGTAGCTACCATATGCAGTGGGTAGACATGGCCCCCAGTTAAGGGATGGGGCTGGCCACCCATCTCCAAAATATTAATCCAGAATGTCTTCTGTCAAAAGGAAATGCAGAGACAGTAAAGATACTAACTAAATTCCTTTGGGGACATTGTGTATATCACCAAGTATATTATAAAGTAGGCTTCCAGAATCATTTCTTCAGAACTTTCAAACTCTTGATCTTTTCTTCTTCTGTTCCAGTATCATGGTATCACTCTTGGGACAGTGATTACTAGATAGGACAAGCTCCTAAATTGTTCTGAATTTGGGGTTTCTGATTTGCTTCATGTTGTGTATATCCCAAGTCTGTGCTAGAGCTTTCAGATAACACCTTTGGTAATTAATAAAATTCTACACATTTCCTGTTTTCATTAATGAGTCTGTATGAGAAACTAGAAGACAGTAATAGCAATAATAGCAACAAGAAAAGATAATAATGGAAACTCATGGGCCCTTCACCAAGACCTTCTCCATCCCTCTCCTCTTCTACAGCCAGATGTGGAACTAGAGTGATACCCAAGCTGACACTGAATCACTTGTACCACTGTTGTGTCACCACTGTTTAAGAAAGAACACCTTGGTCTGCCATTTAGGGAAAACCTGCTAGCATTTCAGAAAGCTTGAAGGCTCTTTTCAAGTCTACTCTTGACAAGTACTAGTTCAGGTTCAGAAGGCTCATCTATTGACTTAGATTCTGTGCTTCCCTTTGCTCTCTGCATGGTCACAATTATCTTTAGAAAGATGACACATTCCTATACAGATTAGGGTAGCCTTCCTCTACTGAAAAAGTGTCCAAGGTATCTCTAAGGAACATGTTTGAAAGTTTTTAGCCTTGATACTCCACAGAATAAAAGGAAGATGCATATGAGCAGAGTAAAAATCAGAGACACCAGTATGCAGGCATGTCCTGTGCCCTAGGTGACACTGAAGGTCAGATCCCCCTCCCCCCCGAAGTACCTAACATTTAGCTAAATCTAGACATGCTCTTCCTTCCTCTAGGCATCCAAGTTTCCTGTTCTTGGGACATTCATCTTTGGGATCTGCAATCATAAATTCCTTCCCCACCCGTTTGAGATGTGAGTCTTGTTAAAATGATCTTCTCATTTCTCCTCCTAAGATGTCTTTGTCAAGAACTCTGAAAGCACCTCTTTAAAACGTAACGATCAAGGAAGGTATAGCACTGTCTTTCAGTTTTGTGGGATGTAGCAGCTGAACTTGTTCACATTTGAAAAAGCACCTTCTCTCATGAAGATATCTGAAAGCCTGCTTTTGTTTTGAGTAAAGCCAAATGGTAACATTGATGTCTAGAGACTGTAGAGATGCCTCAAGTTCTGTTCTCTCAGATTCCCAGCACCCATGTCAGACGCTCCCAAGTGCTTATATACAAGCTCCAGGTGATCTGACACCTATAGTCTCCATCAGCATCCACAGTCACATGCACACACCCACATACAGATATATCTATTACATATACACATTAAATACACTCACATACTTAAAAATAATAAAAACTTAAAAAAAAAAGCTGACCCCCAAGCCTAAGGTAATGAATTTCATCTTCCCTTTCAGTGAAGTCTGAATTTTGGCCTTTCTCTATGTGGAAATTTTAAATACAGCCTTCCCTGCCTACAAACTGAGTCTAGGCCTGAGTCTGGTGGAGTGTTTGGGTGTGGTTTGTATGTGTCTGTGCATGCATGTAGTTCGTGTGTGTATATGTGTATGTGGTGCGCATAGTGTATGTAAGTGCTACATGTGTGTGGTATATGTATGGTATGTTTATGTATGCATATATGTAATGTGTATGTGTATTTATGTGGTATATATGAATGTAATGTGTTTGTATATAGTATGTGTGTATATAGTATGATGTGTTAGAACGGTGGGCCACGTCAGAACATACCACACTAGGCCCAAACAGTTTCACATGTGAGAGGTTTAATTGAGAGGGAGAGAGGGGGCAGTAGTGGAAAGACTGGAGAGAGAGAGAGAATGAGAGAGAGGAATGTTCCCTGTATATATATGGGTTCTGACTTACTGGCCACAGGTAAAGGTGGGAGGTGAGCCCAATGGATTCTGGGAATATGGTGGCTGTTGCCTTGGCAACAGGTCTGTGAGACCTGCCCATGCGACGCCACAGGCTTTGGATGCCCTGATGCTAACATACTCCCTTTTTGATATTATAAAGAGAAGGAAAGAAAAGGGGAAGGGGAAGCCCATGGTGAAAAGGGAATGAGGGCTTTGTGTCTCTCAAGCTACTTCCTGCTGTCTAGGGGCATTGTCAATGGTAGGTAGCTGGCTTTCACCATTGGGATCCACTTGGTAAACGTTCATATCAGGTTTCTCTGTGGACAGTGGCTCACCTGTGGGCAACTGCTAGTAATCCTGTAACAGGAGCTGATTAATAGTTTGGTTAGAAAATTTTTGTATTTGTCATTGAAGAAATGGAGAAACAAGATTAATGAGTCAGGGAGCAAATAATAACACCAGGAAGATGACTAGGAAAGAAGTTAAAAAAGGGAATTCCACTTCCATATGGGGTTTTCAAAAATCCCAGAACTGGAGGTCTCACAGTCCCTGAAAATTTTTATGTCTGATTGTAGCTCCTGGATTTTATTTCTTACTGTCCTGGATTGGTTGACATAGAAACAGCATTCTTCTTGGAGGAACAGGCAAAGACCACCTTCTTTAGCTGTTAGTATATCTAGTCCCCATCTGTTCTGAAGCACCATGGCTGCCAAAAAATCGATCTGTTTGTGGATAGTAAACACAGTTTCAGACATTTTTTGAAAATCACTTTGAAACTGGGAAGTGAATATATTATATTGGGTCATGGAAGTCGTTATCCCTGCAACTCCAGTACCAATATCTATGGCTATTCCTGTAGCAACCAAGAGTAGTACAACTTGGACTGCCCTCTTATGCCAGGCAGCAATAATATCTACAACTGGGATTGGCAGGGACTCATTTCCCTGGATTATCCCCAGTTCAGGGAAAAGAAGTACTAATGTGCAAACTCCTGACCAGCTAGCAGGTAGGCAATGATATGCCTAAGTGCCACAAAGAATTGACATGTTTTGGATTGTAGGGCATTGTGGTAGAGATGATATATCAAGGGTTATGGTTCTATTGCAGTCTAGGGAGCTCAGCATTCTCACTGACTGAGTCCCAGAGGCCTTAAAACATGTTGCCACACCAAAGAGAGGGACAGAGGTAAGGTATGGAGTCATGGCGACACTGGAGCCAGGGCAACTGACAAAGGGTGAAGTAACATTACTTGGCAGTATCAACGGAGATGCTGTGACAATTGTGAGTTAGTTCTGGGGGTACACATAACCAGCACTCCTTAAAGCGTCCAGGTCTGGTAACATTAAGGAGTTGGTATGCCGAGGTCAAGGTCTGAAGTAAAAGGCGAAATGACAAGTTAGTACCATTTATGAGGGGTGATGTCAAAGAGGTAAGGACTTCAGAGGAGTGTTTGATTATTTCCCCTGCTTTTCCGATATCCAGGGGTTGGGCAATTGAGACATATTTTCTATGAATATGGATGTTACTTACTGGGGACCAGGGCTGACTTCTATGATAGAGCTTCCCAACAACTCCTATCTCCCACCTGGAATCCCATGGGTCTTGTATGCAGAAAAAGAGTGTCTTGAGGTGTTGATAGAAGAAATATGTGATCCTAACATATGTATCTGACAAGACCAATATGGGCAGCTCCCATATTCTTCTGGCCATTTTCTTTCTTTTTTTTTTCTTTTTTCTTTTTTTTTAATTATTTTTCTAGACAGGGTTTCTCTGTGTAGCCCTGGCTATCCTAGAACTCACTCTGTAGACCAGGCTGGCCTCAAACTCAGAAATCTGCCTGCCTTTGACTCCCAAGTGCTAGGATTAAAGGCATATGCCACCACTGCTTGGCATGTCTGGCCATTTTCTATAATAATCTTTTGTCTGGTCAAAGAGAAAAAAAGTATAGAGATCATAATATTTAGATGGGATTACAGATATTGGGATGATAGCAATTTGGATTGGTTCCTGGCATCCAGCTATGGAGCAATTTCCTGACCCTATTTGGAAATACTGTTTGTTATTCTGTGGGGGTTTCTTGAACCTTGAATCTCCAGATATAAGGGCTACCCTGGATAGAAATGAACAGTAGGGGGAGGATGAGAAACCCATGTCTAATCCAGTGAGGTCAAGCTCGGCTGCCGGAGTAGAGTCTTATTTTCTGGGATTGGGGACAAGGAGGGCAGTCTCATTGTTCTCTGGAGCTTAACAGAGCTTAACAGAGCATGGTCCTGTTAAGACTGATGTGTATGAACAAGAGTCATTTTTAGGTGGAGGAATGAAAGGTTTGAGGTGAGAGAGATGGACCCAATGAGAGAGTCTCTCGAGTTTAGCAGCTGTAGGGGTCACAAGAATTATTTTAAAAGGACCCTGCCATTTGAGAGAGAGAGAGAGAGGTGAGGGCCAATGACCTGGAGGGGATATAAGGACTTGGTCTCCAATGTTAATAGGCAGTGGACAGGAGATAGTGTATGGCTGAGGTAGATGGTGGTCAGCAAAGTTCTATAGGAGAGATCAGAGGTGGCAAAGTAATGGGGTAAGTAGATGGTCTGGGAGGGGAGAGCATTTAGGTGAAAGACCAGGAGTTAGGACTAGACGTCCATACATGAGTTCAAAGGGAGAGATGAGGAGAGGTCTTTTGGGGAGAGCTCATAACCTAAAAAGAGCCAGAGGTAGGAGTTTAACCGAATCAAGGTGAAGTTCTTGTGACAGCTTAACAAGAATGGTTTTTAAAGAGTGATTAGTTCTTTCTACTTTACCAGAAGATTGAGGGTGGTGAGGAATGTGAAAATGCCAGGGGATGTCTAGGGCCTTAGATAGGATTTGAGAGACTTGGGAGGTAAATTCAGGACCACTGTCTAATTGGAGAGAGGCTGGGACACCAAACCAGGGGATAATCTCTTGGAGGAGAAGATCAGAGACTGTCTGAGCCCTTTTGTTAGTTGTGGGAAATGCCTCTACCTACCCCAAGAAGGTGTCAACCAAGACCAGGAGGTACTTGGCATGCCTGACAGTGGGCATGTGGGTAAAATCAACTTGCCAGTCAGTTCCAGGAAGGGCACCTCTAGCCTGATGGGTAGGAAAAGGGGTGCTATGGTACCTTGAGTTGGGTTCAGACTTTTGACAGATTTTACAAGAAGCAGTGATAGATTTTAAGAAGCTTAAGTCCTCAGGAGTAGGCTGTAGAGAGAGAGGGTATTGAGCTTGGGTTATGTACCTGGTGGAGTCAGTAATTGGATGACAACAGGAAAATGGTGTTTAGCAAGAGGGGTTCTGAATGTCCCAGACTCGGGGATCTTCTTGAGAAGCTGGTAAAGGAAATAACATGGTAGTGTTAGTAGGTTGCCTGGCTAGGAAAGGAGCAGGGAACCGCTGGCGAGCCTGAGTTTAAGCGAATGTGGGGAGCAAAGGAAATAGAGGCTCCCAGCCTAGCTAGAAGATCCCTTCCCAATAAGGGGACAGGACATGTTGGCACTACCAAAAACTAATGGGTGAGAGGTACACCTAAAGATGCAACTAAATGGTGGGGTCTGGAAAGGGAAGTAAGGTTGTCCTCCTACCCCGACTATAACAAGAAGGAAAAGAGTCAAAACTCTGTCAGGACCAAGTAAGTGATTCCAATGTCCAAAAGGAAGGAGATAGGTCTCCCACATACCACAATATCTACCCGGGGTTCTGTGCTAGTGATGGCAGTGGTCGGGTCAGGGGAGCTCGGGCCTCCTCAGTTGGTCATAGCCAAGCCTAGGAGATCAGTTGGAGGGTTATCTGGGAGTGATGTCCCCCTGTTCTGTGTAACATGAGAGCAATCAACAGCCCAATGTCCCTCTTGATGGTACCTAGGGCATGGCCCTCTTGGCTTGCGGAAGTAATGCAGGCTTTTGTTCAATGGCCTTTTTAACCACATTTGTAGCAGGCACCTGGTGGTCCCTTATTCTTAGGAGACCATGAGTCCAAGGTAGTGGTTGGAGCTGGTTTGTCAGCCTTTGCCAGCATATGGTATTTTTGTTTGTGGACATTATCATCTCTCCCATAGTATACTTTGAAGGCCAGCACTAAGACTTCTGCCTGTGGAGTTAGGGGTCCCCTCTCCAGTTTTATAAGTTTATCTCTTATGTCAGGGTAACTCTGGAAAAAGAAGTAGGTCATCAGAAGTTGCTTACTTTCTGGGTTTTCAGGGTCCAGATTGGTATGCTGTAATTAAGCCTTCATAAGGCATTCTAAAAATTGAGATGGACTCTCCTGCTTGTCTTGGACAACCTCTTGGAATTTTTCAAAATTTACTGGCTTTAAGGCTGCTTTTCTAAGACTGGTCAGAAGGCATATAATGAACCTGTCCCTGGCTAAAATACCACCTGCAGAATTGTAATTCCACCAGGGATCCTGGTCTGGCACTGTCTCAGAGCCAATGTCTCTTTGGTGAATTCCATCTGCATGCACTTTTGCCTCTTCCCAGACTCATCTGCATTTCTCAGGAAGTAAGTTATTAGTAAGAATCATATGAATATCATGGAAAGTCAAGCTGTAAGATTGATTGATATACTAGAACTCTTTAATAAACTTGGAAGAGTTAGAAATATAGGACCCCAGCCTGTTTTCTATTTGGGAAAGTTCATTAAGCAAGAATGGAACATGTACTCTGACAAGACCATCTACTCCAGCAACTTCCCTTAGAGGTAGAACCTTTGCTGGGTCAGGTGTCTCTGGGGAGGAAGGACTTGGAGGTTTGACTGTAACCTTAGAGAGGGAGACAGGAGGAGTGAAGGTAGCTGCCAATGTGGGGTGTTCGGAGCAACCCACAGCTGGCACAGAAGAAGAAGGGGAGGGATCTGGACAGGTAGAACTAGCAGGCTCTGGGGCATCCTGGTGAGGAGGGGAAACTGAGGCAGCAGTTTGGGTTTTCAGCATTGTGGTGACAGGTCTGCTGTGAAAAGGGGATGGTTCATTAGCTGGATCTAGCATTGTAGTGTCATCTAGTGGAGTTTGTGTAGATTTCATGGCTAAGAGAAGTTGGGTTTGGGAACAAAAAGAGCACGAGGGATTGGAACAGAGACAGAAAAATGCTTGGAAATAGGGGACCTCCTTCCATTTACCAGTTCGCTGGCAGTATGTATTAAGATCTCTTAAAATAGTTGCATCTAGGGTGCCATTAAGTGGCCATTTTGAACTCCCATCTAGTTGATATTTAATCCAGACCTTATTACAGAGATATATTAATTTTGATGCCTTCAAGTCAGGCATTAGCTTCAAAGATTTAAGATTTTCCAGGAGACATCTCAGTGGGGTGCCTGGAGGTATGGTGGAAGACATTCTGACACCCATTGGTGGGTAGTTGGACTACTCATACCAGTGTCCTGAGAACAGCCCAAAAGCCAAAAAGCATCAGCTATGCTAGTGGTTCAACTCATCATGAGAACCCCCTAGTGGCTACCCAGCAGACTCTGGGCCTGCTATAGAAAGCAACCCACCCTGGTACCAAGGATTTTTCGGCTGCAAGAGCCCAGAATAATTGGGGAACGAAGAGTTGCTTTCAAGGGAGTGGCAACCAATGGCAGAAGTCCTAAGATGTATGTCAACTGGGAGGCTTGACTGTAAACCCTGTGGTTCCCAGAGAAGGATGGCCATTCCATATCTGGGAAGCTGGAGGTCCTCCCTTTGACTGATCCTACCAATTAATATGCAGTTGTCTGTGTGAGAATTATAGAGGACTGGTAAATCAAAAACGTGAAACTGAATGAGTAGGTGTGGGCCTGAGCAGAGGCTAGCCCCATGTGATAGACCAGGTGGGGAACTGCTCACGTGGTAGAAATTCGTATGTCCCGAGGTGCGTGGGGCGGCTTCGGCTCCTCAGTTGCAACTTGGTGGTTGTGGCTTCAGCAGCAGCAGCTTCCATGATGAGAGCCTGCGATTCTCATAGCCACCAGCTGAGGGGCCCACGAACTGTAACCAATCCACGTGGTCATGACCTCTGCCCATCCCTGCTGCAGAGCCGTGTGGCAACTGCTGACAGAACCGCCAATTCCCGGACTTCAACACCAAATGATGTGTTAGAACAGCAGGTCATGTCAGAACATACCACACTAGGCCCAAACAGTTTAGCGTGCAAGAAGTTTAATTGAGAGGGGAGAGAGGTCAGTAGCAGAAAGAGAGGAGGGAAAGAGAGAGAAAGAGAGAGAGAGAGAGAGAGAGAGAGAGAGAGAGACGGAGAGACGGAGAGAGACAGAGAGAGAGACAGAGACAGAGAGACAGAGAGAGAGACAGAGACAGAGAGACAGAGAGAGAGACAGAGATGGAGGAATGTTCCTGTGTGTGTATATATATGGGTTCTGACGTAGTGGCCACAGGTAAGGGTAGGAGGTAAGCCCAATGGATTCTGGGAATATGGTGGCTGTTGCCCTGGCAACAGGTCTGTGAGACCACAGACTTTGGAGACCCCAATGCTAACATAGTATATATTATATTTATGTGTGCATGTATGCAGTTTTTATGTATGTGTAGGTATGTGTATGTGTCTGTAGTGTGTGTGTGTGTGTGGTGTGTATAGTGTGTGCATGTAGTATGTATATGTGTATCTATGTATATGCTATGTGTGTGTGTTGTGTGTATAGTGTGTTATGCAGTGTATATGTGTGCATATGTATGTATGTAGTACATGTGTGCATCTGTGTGGGTATGTGGTATGTGCTTATGTAGTATGTATGTAGTGTGTGTGTTGGTGTGTGATTAGGTGGTGTGTGTGTATGCAGGGTGTATATATATCTGCTGGGGTATGTAGTTGTATTTGTTCTACAGAATTAGTTTTCTGACAAGAATTCATTAACAAAAGTACATCCATCTCAGTGTAAAATAGTTTATAAGATACAGTATGAACATGAAATAAATAACTTATTTCTTCATAGAAGAATTGTCTGTGGGCATTCATTTAAAAGGTTTTCTCTTTTAGGATGACAAGTGCTTTAAGTATGAAATTGTGGTTTATTCACAATTCTTCAAGAACATAATAGTGAATGTGAGACTGGGCTAAAAACTGAATTTCAGAGAGGAGTAGAAGAAAGATGAAGATAAAAGGAAATTAGAGTAAATAAATAAAAATCCTCACATAAATATGTGAAACAGTCAAACAAAATATTCTAAAAGAATTTAAAAGTTGCATAAATATAATCCTACAGTAACCTTTTAGGACATCTATTTTACATGACTGTTATTGACTTGTGTTAACTAGACATGAGGACACATATGATGTGTCCTCATCATATGAGAGATGGCAGTACATTCTATGTTAATTGCATTTCTTATTCTTGTGTCCCATATTTGTAGAGTAGGAATAGTATAAGTGTTATATAGTACTAAATATGAGACTGTGATAAGCATGTGTGCCTACGTGGGTACCTCTGTGTAATAACCATCACAATCAGACTAATTAATGTTCCTGTTACTTCACATTATTTCTTTCAGATTTTGATAAAATTTTGCAAATGCATTGTCAATTTTGCTTTGATAGATTAGTGAGAACGCTTGCTCTTCTTCCTCACACACTTCTATATACAAAAGAAAGCGATAAACTCACCAGCTACTTTGGATTTCTCACAGTCCTCCAGTGGAGATGAGTCCTGGGGTGGTGAGCAGGCCCCTAGGAAGTACCGTCTTAGACCCCACCCACCTGCCTCCCATATATAAACAAACTAAAACAAGAGCCAGAGAGCCGCATTTACATAACAATGAGTTTACTTCTTTTCCCTGCCCAATTTATTCCCTGTCAGAATTCACTCCAGTCTCCAACTCACCTGACCTAAATACATTAAGCTTCTAAGGAGGAAGGAACATTGCAATGCTCCTAGGCTAGATTACAAAATGCTTCCTCTGATCCTTCTCAGAAACACTGCTTTATAGGAAAGTACTCCTCAAGCCCTCGTTACTCTCCCCTGGGAGCCCCATGACAGATCTATATCTGTCCCCAAAGCCCTCCAGGTGAGGAGTAATTACACTGTCTTTATAAATGCCCCTACCTCAGCAAGCTCTTTACAGAGTGATCTTATCTGAGCTTGGGATATTCATGGATGTGATGTCCTGTTATCCCTGCTCTCAGGAAAGAAAAGGTGGAAGCGGGAGTCAGTACCACACATCTTCACTGCATTTCCAAATTCATTCTGGTTGGTTATTTTAAAACAGGAATTTTCTGTGCTTTGTGTCACTTACCTTCGAAGCAGGGTGGCTGCAGCGGCCACCTATTATAAGCTTCTTAACCTGTGGCCTTGGCTCTCAGGTGTGCAACCCTGATGGTGAACACTTTAGGTACCAAGGGGGCACTCTCTCAGCTCTTCCAGGGAGACAGCAGAAACAGGAGTATTTTCTGGGAGGTGTTCAAGACTTAGCTTCAGTGTTAGAAAAAAAAATGGAATCTATATTTAGATGGAGATATGCTATTGCAAATTCATTGTATGCACGGCCAAGGGACCACCCCTCAAGGTGGTGGGTTCACCCTAGGGAAGCAGGTTCACCTGAAGTCATTCTAAAAAAACCGGAAGGAATAAACATCCTTTTAATGAGTACAGTGTTTTCTTTCCCATAATTCCCACCCCTAGTGATGCCTCCTACAGGGCAGCAGGCATGCAGCTTTGTAATCAGCCTGCTTTTCTGAATTACTCTGACTTTGTTCCAGTCACACTTTGGACTTACACTTTCTCTAAAGTGCCCTCTCACCACACAGCTGCCAGCTACCAAGTAACTGACCTCCCTGCAGTTTTAACTCAAGCAAGGTGGCCTCTTCTTCTCTTGCTTCTCCATCCTATTGAGCTCCCATTGAGTCTATTCTTAAATTCTTTTATTCATGTACACCCCAAAGGGCCTCAATTTTTCTGATATCATCTAGTGACCAGAAAAAAGATACCCACAGAGTTCCTGTAAGCTGCTGCTTTTCTACTTGGGAGAGATCTCCAACCTCCTCTAATGCTCCTGGGGCATTCAGTGAATGGGGTAGAGAACTTGGGTGTCATTACAGAGCAACTTGGAGATGCTCACGCTGGTAGTTGAGCCATGCTCTGTGCTTCTCTCCTACTTCAATTTCCTGTCCAAATTCATAGAGGTGACACTCATAGTCAAGTTCTTTATAATCCTGTAGCATGTAGCAAACGTTAAGTATCGTTAGCTTGAGGCACATCTATGGTTATGGCTGGGCTGCCTCTTTTCTTTGACCTTCCCTAGGTAAGCAGTGCAATTACCCGAAAACCTCACTTCCTACAGACAGTGATGGTGCTACCCATATTATGGAGATTTCCTAATAAGGCAGAGTGCAAATCAGAGCCGTGCATTTGTCAGACTGAATGCATTTTACAGAGGTCATTGCTGTGTGTGAGCAGTTTATTCTGCTCAGAGGGTGGCTCTTGTATTTATTTGGCATAAATAGAGCAGCCTGAGGAGAACTTAGCATAACCTCCTCTAATGCTGCTGTGTCACAGATGAAGTGACGTATGACTCGGTGATTTTTCACATCCAAGCTCAGTTGTGCTGTATTCCTCCCACATTCATGCAGATATGCACTCAGTCAGCTAAGGTTAACAATGCTTGCTCCTCACCAGCTGGAACTAACTTCTAATCTCCATGGTGGAGTAGACCTGCCACAAAGTGTTAATTCTTAATTTCTATTCGTGTATCTAACTTAAAAATATATACCCATGATATATAGGGTTGTTTTTTTTTTGTTTGTTTCAGCACCAAAGTTTCTGAAATCAATCAAGATGTTAGGATGTAATTGCAGAGCCTTCTGTGTGTTTACAATGGGATGAAACAACATGGAAACATCATACATGGACTTCCTGGTGCACCTGTTTCTATATGCTATTTACATTTAATAGGATGCCACACAGCCTCTTCCTGCCTACAGAGCTCTGAAAACCATTTAAGCCCATGATGACCTTCTGCTCAGTTTCTTATCTTCCTCTTCCGTCCATTCACACACTGTTCTTTGTTCTTTCCTCTCTGACAAAATTAATGGAGTCCTGTAGCCACAGAACACAGTGCTGCCAAGAAATGTCTTCACTTCTTGTGCTCAGGACATATTTTCTTTAAAAACTCCCTGTCTGCACAGGGCTTAGATAAAATTTTCAGATTTCTCTGGGTTAGGCATGATGAAGTGAGGCACAAGCCCTGGCCCCCATACCCATGATTTGACTCTCTGGCTCCTCTTTTCCCCATAGGTCTGAAACTTATACCTACCCTCAGTCACTGACATAAAATAAAACCCTTTGTGACTGGACCCTCCTGAGAATCAGGTGCCCTAAAATGAAAACCAATCTCTACACAGATTTCAGCACTAACAGATTAGACTCTGAAATTACCTCTCCTACTATAACAGCCTCCTGATGCTGGCCCAGGCATTCTCCGTTAAATATGCCCTTTTATAGAGCAGGGATCACCCTCTTCCTGTTACAATTGTCTTTTGTGAACCCATGTGCTTGTTCATGTGCATGCATGTTCATGTGTGCATACATGTATGTAGCTGCCAAGTGTCAATCTTGGGTGTCATTCATAAGATACCATCCAGGTAGTATTTGAAACAAAACCTTTCATTGGCCTAGATCTCACTGACTAGTGTAGACTTGCTTGTCAGTCAGTATCAGGGAGCCACCTCTCTCTCTCTCTCTTTTTCCTCTCTCTCTCTCTCTCTCTGTCTCTCTGTCTGTCTCTGTCTCTCTGTCTGTCTCTGTCTCTCTCCCTCTGTCTCTCTGTCTCTCTCTCTCTGTCTGTCTCTGTCTCTCTGTCTATCTCTGTCTCTCTCCCTCTGTCTCTCTGTCTCTCTCTCTCTGTCTGTCTCTGTCTCTCTGTCTGTCTCTGTCTCTCTGTCTCTCTGTCTCTCTCTCTCTCCCTCCCTCCCTCTTTCCCCTCAGAACTGGGAGTATAGGCACATGCCATTTTATTATGTGGGGTTAGGGATCAACCTTGGGTTCTCAGGCTTATGTAGCAAATACTTCACCAACTGAGCTTCTCCAGAGCACTCAAACTAGTCTTCTCAAATAAACAGTCTTTTGATCCACATCCATATTTGTTTCTATTTGGTATATTTTAACATCTACTATTGATTCCCACCTATAAACATTTAACCTATGATTTTTCATTGCACATTTGTGACTTATAATGTATGCACCACTCACTGATTTTTTTTAACTGTTTGTATCTTACTTTAAGAAGTATAAAATAGAACTCCTGTCAGAGATTACAATGCATATGGAGAAATTAAAAATGAATACATACAGGTAAAAAAAGATAAAACATATAGGACTAACTAGTCTAGCAAAGTATGCATTGAAAAATAAAATTGCATTATATTTTGAAGTTTTGTTATATTAGTAGATTAGCCAAAGGTTTTATATAAAAATGTAACTGTGAAATTGTAGATGTTAGCTTACTTACTGTAATAATCAGTATCTGTCATTTATCATCTACCTTATAGCATAATATGATAAAGCTCAAATATATACAGTGCAATTTATTTAAATTTATTTTAAAATAAATGAAAATTGACTATGGCTTTGGTAACTATATGTTTTTGTTGATATAATTAAATTTCATGTAAGTTAGTAGCTTGATTAATATTTATTATTTGGTTATTGGCTTATTTTTTTATCATCATGCTTTTTAAAAATTTTGATTTTTGTTTTTTTTTGTTTTTTGAGACAGGGTTTCTTTGTATAGCCCTGGCTGTCCTGGAACTTGCTCTATAGATCAGGCTGGCCTCAAACTCAGAAATTACCTGCCTCTGCCTCCCAAGTGCTGGGATTAAAGGTATGCACCACCACTGCCCGGCTTTATAAACATATTTAACTCATTAATTGATTTTGGGGGGCAAAATTTGATGATTATCATTTTGATAGTGGTATGGAAAAGGTGAACCAACTACATACCTTAATCTTTAAGAAGATACAATTTGACTGGGGTGCTTTTTTTGTCAGGCAATTAATGGGTAAATGACAAATTGTCTCTCCTCTTCTTTATACACACATATAGCTATTATGTATAATAACCCTAATTGAGTACAGAAAAAGATACAGCATCTGTCAGTAGAGTTTCTGATGGAACAGGGATTTTTTTTCCAGTGAGTCTTCACTGAATCTAAGAGAGATATAGAAGGTAAAATAACCTTCTATATCTAATTAGCTGTGTGTAGAATTCATGGAATATATATCCAAGGTGGTGTTAGAGGTGGGTAAACATGTACAAATGCTTAAATAGAAATTCTGAGAATATTATGAAATTTAAGAATAAAGGCTCAATTGTTTCATTAAACGTATTTATTTTTTAATATCTTGATTCACTGGATAGAACTATCATTGTGTATAATGAATTACATATTGAATTTTGCTGGGATAAATATCATAGAGAGTAAAACATTGAGATGATCTATATAGAGGGTATTTACTAAAGAAAATACGGCGAGAAGTGTGAGAAGCTGTGTATACAGAGGCTGTCATTATAGGCTTTCTGCCTTATTGATAAAATTTTTATTAACAATAATCTCGCAGGTTTTGTTTTGATTGTAAATTTCTAGGACTTGATTTTGCAATGGTGAAAAAATATGAGGGTAGCTTCCATTGGCTTTCCTCCGAAGCTCTTTCTCCTCAATGTTTGTCTGTGGAGGGATAGGAGGGGCTGCATACACAGCATATATATATGTGTATATATATGCTGTGTATATATATACACAGCATGTGTGTATATATATACACACACACACACATATATATATATACATGTATGTATATATATATATGCATAGACTTTATATATATGTATATATTTCAGAACTGATGACCCAAAGAGAAAACTGTTCTGTCTTATACTTAAGATCCATGAAACAAAGAGTCTTGGACAGGAAGATCCCTTAGTAGGCCAAAAGGAGGAAACGAAGTTAGGTCATTCCACAGCACTCACTCTTGTTGCAGACCTATCCGGAATGGGCACCTTATAAACTAATGCCAGGTAAGCTGAAGAAGAGAAGGTTTTACAACTATTCTTACTCAGAATTATTGGGAGAGGTGAGACAATATTTCTGGGTTTTATGACTAGCTTTAGGCATTTTGAAAATCCTTCTTCCAGACTGAAGGGAGATTCTGAGTTCTGTGTCCTGTGATGGGGAAGAAAGGAGCAAGAATAAGTCAGAGACACAAAGTTCTGTTTCATAGCCTTTCCATTGTGTTCAGTAAAATAGGGCCATACTTTGGGGCATCATGTTCTGAACACCACATCAGAGGACATACAGTTGGGGGTCTTGTAATCTGAGCCCCATAATCAGAGGCTACACACTTTGGGGCATTGTGTCCTGAGCCCCACCATCAGAAGGTAAGAAAATTAAAATCTGAATTTCTGTAGCTGAAAGACTGATCTCCTCTTAAAATCTTCTCTTTCCATGGCTTCTTCCTCTTATTATAATCTCAGGACACTCACACAGTCTGCCAGATAGATACTAAAAGTGACAGTGACAGAGACAGATCCTGTCTGTGTGTGTGAAAATAGCTCAGGTTTGGGTGAAAGTACAGTCACCACACTGCACCACAGACAGGACAATAGCCTTTGGGTTCAAGTATTCTTACTGCTCCCCTCTCATTTTTTGAGACGGTATACCTAATTATTATTCTTTAAAAATAGATTCATGGGCACCAGGAGGGCCACCTTCAACAAGGAGTCCAGCAGAGTGAATAATGAAAGATTAGCTGTTAAGGACCTGGCCTGATGCAGAACATAATTAGCAGAGGATCGGGGCACCTGTGATGTCCTGTTTCGCTGAAGAGATTCTTCCCTTTCCATTCTTCCTAAGATGGCTTTTGTGTGTGGGTGTGAGGGTGGGGAGTTAAATAGATTCTAAGATCTGAATGATAGTTAAATTTAGAGAAACAATCTGTTTGAGTGACATACCAAATTTTCTACTAACTTTGATTAATGATCAAGTACCCTTGTGTGATGTGCACACAGGAGGAATTAAATGTGCACTTTAACTAGGGTGTGTTTTTAAGTCTCTGTAAAGTTTGCCAAGCAATTCTAGCCTAATGTGTTAGGTGCTGAGACTGGTGAGCATCCTGTCTATTTTAGTATTAGATTTCTTTTCATATTTGCTACCTGATGGGCAGGTGAGCCCCTCAGAGTCAATCTGTGCACTGCTTTGCTTCATGTTGCTCTACACAGGAAAGTTGTAGCCTTGGCTTTTGTTTGTTTGTTTTTTTTATTTTAAATTTTAAAATAATTTAAATTTAACAAAAGTGACATGTATGGCTGTTTTGCCTGCATGTATGTCTGTGTACTATGTGTGTTTGCTTGGACACTACAGAGAGCAGTAAAGGACATTAGATCTCCCAGAAGAGATAGAGAAGATTGGAAGCCACCTGGAAATCTCCTGGGAATGAAATGCAGGCACTCGGTTTAGCCCTCTCTCCAGCGTCCAAGCTAAAGCTTCTTTGTGCCTCCACTATTCACATTCTATAGACCAAGGCCTGAATGATAGCAATTTAGTTATCACATCCTATTTTCAGCAGAATTGTTTGTACTTTAGCTCAAAATATCCATCTACTTAATTTGAGCTGGTTTTTGCCAGTTGCCAGTTAAACCAGATTGCAAGGGAAAATGAATATCATCAACACACTTAAATATTTCTATGCTTGATACAAAACAAACTGCAGATGATTTTAGACAGTAAAAAAAAAAATGTGTCCCTGGAACTTACGTCTGAATTCCTAGGAGCAAGCCATCTACAAGGTTACTCAGAGGCTTACAAAGCTCAAAACTTTGCTAAACTTAAATCTTTAGAGAAAAATGTTAGCTTCAAGACTACGTAGCAAGGTTAACATCTCTTCGGACAATCTCTCTTTCTTCCCCCCATATTTTAAAATGCCCATCCCATACTCATGGTGAACACGGAGATAACTCTGAACAGTTCTTTGATAATTTTAAGCAAAATAAGGTTGCTGGTTCCTCCTTTTTTAGTCCTCAGGAACTGCACAGCTTTCTGTCTCTTTCCAGCTGGATCACAGCTTTAGCTTCCATTAGAGCTTCTTCAGGAAGCTGATCACTACCTGAGAATCTTCAAGACTCACAAACTGCAAAATCCAGGCTACTCTACTCACGGATGATTTGTCTGTACCACTCTCAAAACAATCAGTCTTGACTGTCACTCTTTATAGCTGCTTTCTTCTTCCTCTTCTTCTTCTTCTTCTTCTTCTTCTTCTTCTTCTTCTTCTTCTTCTTCTTCTTC
>NW_022196891.1:3862264-3863892 GCF_008632895.1 Mastomys coucha
CCTCCTCCTCCTTCTTCTTCTTCTTCTTCTTCTTCTTCTTCTGAACACACTTCCTAGTTATACCCTCTATGTATTCTAGATGCTGTGGTCTCTCTCTAACCCACTTTTCCTTGAGCTCATCCTGCTTTTCTATTTATAGAATGCTACTTTCTGTCTTTTTAAATATTTTTGTGAATTTCATACATAAGTAATGTATTTATACCACTTTTTCCCCATTTCCTCTTGTGTTTCCCCAGGCTCTCTTATTTATAATTCCCTGTTTAGTATTATTGGTGTGTGTGTGTGTGTGTGTGTGTGTGTGTCTATGTGTGATATGCATATATACATACATATATGTTTATATACACATACCATAAATCCTATTGAATCCAATTAGTGGGGCGTATGTGTTTAGGACTGACCATTTTAGATTGAGTAACCTATCTGGGAGCTTGTTCATAGAGAAAATGAATTCTTTCTCTCTCTGCAGTCATTGATAGCAAGCTCTTTACCTGGGGTGTGACCTTGCACAATCTTCCTTAGCCATTGTGTCATGTCTACCAGGGTTAGCATTATGAAGGACTCATCCAATGCTGCTTTGTTTTATGTTTCTTCATGTTATTCTTATCATTCAAAGACAATGTAGATATTCTGTCTTCCTGAAAACCTTCTTAGCTATACCTCTAGTTCTATATGTGTGCTTATTGTAGCTGTTTTATCCCGATGACAAAAATGGTTAAAGAATGTAATGGGGAAATGATTTATTTTGGCTTGCAGTTTCAAATGACGATTCGCCCGTAGTAATTGCTGCCTCTATGTACCAGTGAGGACTTTTACACGTAAAGGAGCTTTTTATCCATGGCAGACAGGAGGAAGGATAGATGGGAGACTTGGTATTAGGTGTAACCTTCAAAGGTTTTCCTTCCTGGACCAATCTCCAGTAGAGTCCTCTCACAGTTTCTATTACTTCCTAAAATATTACCACCATCTGAGGAAATTACATATTCAAATTATAGCAGTAACCCTGGATGACCATTGATATCATTCTTATCCAAAAATGTTTAACTGCTGTGCTGTCTCACTGCCCTTTGATCAGGACTTAGCTGAGCATGCATATCTGTTAGTCGAGTATCCAGCCTTTGCTCTTTAGCAGTTCTCACTTGATTTTTCCATACCCTTTCCCACATTTTGCTGAGCTTTCCCTTAGTAGTGCATTATTCTGCTCTGGTCCTGTAGTTCCTACGTGCATTTCCATTATGGCATTAAGGAAACAGTACTTGATTCATATTATGCCACTATCATCATGCCCTATTGGGTGGACCACCTGACATATGTACACACTCAGCAAACACTGTTGACAAACTGATTAATTTTAAGTGAATTGAGGCCAAAGGTGAGTTTTAATCATCTCCCCAGTAACACATCAGAGGAATGTAGTGACATCCATAAAATTCTCAAATATATTTATTGTATTAGATTGGAACTTTTACTCTTTAGTGAAACCTTATTAATCATTTAATGATAACAGCAGTGATTATGACAACACTCACTAATCATGTAGCATCCACTGGGTACAAGGCAGCATTTCCACCAACCTAATCACCACTGGGTACAAGGCGGCATTTCCACCAACCTAATCACCACTGGGT
>NW_022196891.1:3863915-3877315 GCF_008632895.1 Mastomys coucha
AGGCGGCATTTCCACCAACCTAATCACCACTGGGTACAAGGCGGCATTTCCACCAACCTAATCACCACATCTACACTGAGAGGGGCTGATTTACTTACCTAGTCTTTGCAAAAGAGGAAGAAAAGCTGCGAGCATTTGCGAGTTGACTCTGGTCCTGCTCTTTGTGAGTGGCATGGCTGGGCTTTGCTTCAGACATATATCTTCATGCCCAACACCTTCTTGCACAGAGCTAATTTTATTTTTCTTTTTTTGTTTTTTGTTTTGTTTTGTTTGTTTGTTTGTTTGTTTTTTGTTTTTTGTTTTTCAAGACAGGGTTTCTCTGTATAACCCTGGCTCTCCTAGAACTCACTCTGTAGACTGTGCTGGCCTCGAACTCAGAAATCCGCCTACCTCTGCCTCCCAGGCTAGTATCTTTTTTTAAAAATCTGACTGGATGTATACAACATTTAGAGGACAAGAACTCAAGCTGTTATAGAACTTGAAGACAGAGGAGGAATGTTGCTTACTGACTTACTTAGCCTGTTTTCTTCTGTACTTGAGGATCAGCTGCCCAGGTATAGCATTAGACTCAGGGAGCTGGACCATCTCACATCATCAACTAAGAAAAGGGTGCACAGACTTGCCTAGAGGTCCATGTTCTGAAGACATTTTTTTGTTAAGGTTCCCTTTTCCAACATGATCTCAGCCTGTATTGAGTTTACAAACAAAGTGGGTGACCGCTATGAGTAAGGAGCCCCTCAGCTTTCAAGGAATGCCTGATGCTGCTCTTAATGTCTCATATGTTCATCTGCTTCCTCTCTACTTGCTCAGGGAACTCTGAGACAGCATCATCCCAGTCGTGAGTGCTGTGATACTCATCTTAGTGGTTAAGTATCTGAAGCTGAGTTCTGAGCAAAGCAAGCCTAGCTCTACTTATACGTTGCTTGTAAATGTTCTGTCTTTGTATCTTCTCAGCTCACAGTGCTAAGAACTCAAGTAATTTCTATAAATTGCTATTTTTAAGGGTTTTATCAGCCTTCTATGTTAGATGGTCAAATATTAAAATTTCTTAAGACTTTCTCTTGTTAGGCAAGAGAAATATTTCATAATTTCATCCCTTAAAGGAAAAAGTCATTGTAAGCCAATGTTATACCTATCTCGGCTATACAATAGTGAAGTAGGAATCAATTTAAAATGAATAAAATACCAAGTATACAAAAAATTTTTCAGAAGTAAACAACTTATTCTGTTTCATACTCCTCTCCCTTAATATTTAAAGGTCTTTTCCCTCTGACCATCTCTATTATAGCTGTACTATGCTATTTGTATCTCTGTCCTCTTTAATATCTGCTTACTACCCGGGAATGGATATGTGATTTGTGCCTAGCCCTCTTGCTAACATTTCAAATGTGTTAGCTCATCGATTACAGTGTTGACTGGAAGATCTCATTCTCAGTGTCCTGAGCTTGCAGATGGAACTCTGAATCTTTGGAGACATATGCATCCTGTCAAGGCCTATACCCTGCAAGTGAAACTTGACTCTGTAATATCTAATCCTGAAGTCCAACTTCCTGCTAATTTAGCATCTCAGGCCACATAGTGGTTTCACTTAATGTGATTTTTCAGTGGATTACTAATTTGTTTTTAAATTTAAGAATATGAATGAATTGTGTCTATTCTGTAAAGGCACGTGTTAAAAATGTGTCTATTTTAATCTTAAGAATTGGCCTTCAGCTTGATGCCTCAGTGTAGGGAAATGCCAGGACAGGGAATTGGGAGTGGGTGGGTTAGTGAGCAGGGAGAGGGGGGAAGGGATAGGGGGTTTTTGGATGGGATAAAATTTGCAATGTAAAGAGAGAAAACATCTAATTAACAAAAAAGACTTCTACTTTAAAGGAAATACCAAAATTGTTGAGTTATCTAGACACTGACATTAGAGTAAGCTTTTATTCATAGAAATAAGAAGGATTGGAAGACAAGTGCATTGGTATTTCTAGGAAGGAAAGAAGAATACAAATTTTTTAAAAAATTGACCTTCAGGTCATGTTAAAATAATATAAGAATAATATATTAAAAATCCATAGAAAAAGAGAGAAAATACATAGAAGTCAGCTCAAGAGTTCGATCTTTTAAATGTTCTGCTTATTAGAAGGGGTGGTTATGATGTTTTCATATGTATGCCCATTCAGACTTGTTCAGGATTACCAGTCGTGCTGGGGAGATGACTCAGTGTGTAAAGTGCTTGCAATGCGAGCCTAGCTCAGCTTTCTGGAACTCGTGTAAAAGCTGGATCCAGTAACACAAGTATGTGTAATCCCATCACAGCACAACTCAGAGAAATAAGGTGGACACAGGAGATCTGCTGAGAGCTAGGGGCTAGGTAGCCTGGAGTGAACAGGAGAGAACCGGTCTCTAACAAGTCAGGATGTGAAGACTGGCTTCTGAGGTTGTCCTCTGACTCCTCTGGCCAGCTCTCTCTCAGTCCCTCTGTCTCTCTCCCTGAACCTGTCTCCCCTTCTTTTTCTGTCCTTGTGTCTCTGTGTCTCCATTGTCTCTCTGTGTCGTTGTCTCTCTGTGTCTCTGTCTCTCTCTAACACACACACTCATACATGCAAATATTTATAGATAAAATTTTCTTGAATATTGCCCTTATTTCTGTATTTTATTCTCACATAGAATGCTAAGAAAGGGTAGGGAATAGAGGATTTTGGTTTGGGTAAATTAACTAGTTTGTGCATGGGGAAGGGTGAGTTACATTTCTCATGTCAAACTGAGACAGAACTAGGTTACTCTAACAGGAATTATGCTTTTGTTTGCTTTGTTTGGGGCTTTTCCTTCTTTAAATTTGGTACCAATGTCATCCAATGTCGTTGCATGACACTGATGTAAAGTGACAGTCTAAATCTAATAACAGTGTTTGTCTAATTGCTTATCAAATGAATGACTTGCGTCCCTTACATTCAATGTAACTCAGCTGTATAGATTTAAGTAGAGAAGATGAATCTCTGGAAGAATGAACAGCCACATTTCTGAGCTGCCTGTGCAGCACTGGAAGTGTCTAGCTATTTATCAGACTGAGTGACTCCTTTGACCTGCGTGAGAAGAAAGGAAAAGAAAAGGGCATATATTCTTTCCGTGTGACACTATCACCTGTCACCTGTCACCTCCAGGTCAAGATCCTGAACTATTCAGTAACACAAACAGAAAAAAAGAATGAGGGAACCTTTACTGACTGGAAAATGTGATTTTTATTTAAAACGTCACAACTGGTCTTAGATGAGAGCATTCGCAATGACTGGCAGCTACACTCGATGATTTTCCTGGGGACATTGAAATGAAAATCTCAGCCAGCCATCATGGCTTAGGACTGGAGGAAAAAATAAGCTTATAATGTATTTTCTTTATGCTTACAGGCAGTGCTTCACACTCCAGCCTGGACTTACAGACTGAGGCCTGCCTGTGAAGATAACAACCACACCAACTGTTAAAATTTACTGAACATTCTTATGTACCAGTTGGTAATCACTACATTTAGCCCCAGAGCATCTCCTTTGCAATCAAACGTCTTCCCTTGAGACCCCAGGAGGCTCTTACAACTGAGCAAGTATAGGAATCCTTGCCACATCAGGGTTTTTCTAGACTGCTGTACCAATGCAAAAGGCTGTCAGATTCTTTCATCAAATATTTTAAAAGTTATCTCTGAAATGAGAAGTGGGTGGCTTATATACAGAAGCCATTTATAAAGTACTGTTCGTTGGGATGGTTCAGATCTTCCACAAAACTGCAGTGAGAGACAATATCCACTACAGATTGAATTTTCATTGCAAGACTCAGTGGATAAATTAAACAATAATTCTTTGGAAGAGTCCTTTTATTTTTTTCAAAATGTAATATTTGTTTTAAATCGGGATGAAGGTCTTGTTCCTTTTAGTAAGGAAGAAACTACTACAATGTAGATATCTTTCTCCAATGTCATTCAGGAATTCTAATACTAAAGAAAATTCTCACACTGAAATAATGAAACTGCACAAGTTAGTCCCTACTTTTTTGCTCTTTCCTTCTAAATGGGTCATTTACTAATTTTATTTTTGTGTGTATTTTATGCCATTTACTGTTAGAAAGTGCATGAAAAATCAAAAAGTACTGATGTAATTTTTAGATTGAAAAAAATGAACTACATGTAATTGTTGAATCTCTGCTGTGTCAAGTGCCTTGGGCACCAGCAGTCATGGGGCTTCCTTGACCCGTCTCATACCTCCTCCCCTGGACAGATTCTGTGTACAAGATGTCTCATGTCTCAAGTTGTATCTTTAAATAAAACTATAGTAAGTGTTGAAATTCATTTGATTGATCTTATTTGGGGCTCATGAGACTTATCTGTCTCTGAACTTCACCTCACTAGCTATGATGAGACGTAACCTAGAAATTATCTATTATTATTTTACATTTGGCCTTTTATAGTGAATTACTGTATCTACAGAGATGCAACTTTAGAGATTTACTTAGTTCATAGAAATTATGACATCTGATTGTCTCATCTTTCTGCTTTCTTTTCTGCCTAGACACTTCATAGAAGCTCTTAAAATTCTATAAAATTAGTAAAGGTTGGGAGTAAGTTAAATTCTAATGGTTTGTTTTAGTTAGAAGTTGTTTGTAAGCACTATAAGACAAAGGAATCTGGGATATGGAATATTGAGAAGAGTGAACACAATGAATGCAATAATAACTTCTGTAGACAATTTTGAAAATTCTTTTGAGTGTGATGTGAGTGATGCCCAGTGAGGAGCATCATGGGTCCATAAAACAAGGGCTACATAGTAAGGTTTAGGCCAGCCTGAGTTATAAGATAGGCCCCTCTCAAAAATTAAAACAAACAATAAACTAACACATAAACTGCATATTCTTTTCAAATTTGTTTTTAGCCTGTATATTAAGGATGAAAGGCTGCCATGAGAACAGAACTGCCTGAATAGTCTCTAACAGTTTCTGCACTCATGAATTCTGAGACAATATAATTTTATTGTTATGATTTCCATTATTTTTTCAAGTCATTGTACACACTGTGTGTTGAGTGAATGCTTTCCAGTTTTATATTGTGTTATTCTATTTGCTGTGCTCTCAGAGCACTGAAAAATAATTTAGTCTATTTTCTTTATTATAAAAATTCATTGTATTTATTTAGATTGTTTTTGTCAACAAGAGATTTATTTTTCTCCATTAATTTGCTTATGTATTCACTTTACAGCATGATTGCAGCCACCCCCCTCCCCTTCTCATTCCAATCCTATCCGTACAGTCTCCTCTTACCCATTTCCCTTCTCAGAGAATGGAGGACCCCAATGGAGGCTCAACCACCCTGGTCCATCAGATCACAGCAGGACTAAGAGCATCCTCTCTCAGTGAAGCCAGACAAGGCAGAGCAGCTAGAGGAAAGGGATCCAAAGGCAGGCAATGTCAGAGTCAGAGTCAGCCTCCACTCCAATTGTTAGGAAACCCACATGTTGAACAAGCCACACATCTGCTCCATATGTAAGGGGCCTAGATTCAGATCATGCATACTCTTTGCTTGGTAGTTCAGTCTCTGTGCTCAAGGATTTGGTTACTTTACTCTGTAGGTCTTCTGGTGGTACTTGTAATATTCTTGACAACGCCAGCTCCCACATTCCCCAACTATATCCCCAGCCTTGAGCTCTGCCTTCTTTGGCTGTGGGTTTCTACATCTGTTTCCATCAGCTGCTAGATGAAATCCCTCAGACGACAGTTATGCTAGACTCCTGTCAAGCATAGCAGAGTATTTTAATAGTGTTAAGCATTGGCTCTTTTCCATGGGATATGACACTAGTTAGGACAGTCATTGGTTGGCTATTCCCTCAATCTCTGCTCCATCATTATCCCTGTATTTCTTGTAGGCAGAACAAAGTTTGGGTCAAAGATTTTGTAGGTGGGTTAGTGTCCCTCTCACACCACTACAAGTCCTGCCTGATTACAGAAGGTGGCTACTTCAGGCTCCATATCTCTAGTGGCTAAGAATCCCAGTTAGTGTCACTCCAAAGAGTCCTGGAACTATACTCTGTCCCATAGCTGTTCCTTCAACAATTTCTATTCTCTCTCCAAACCCCCAACCCCACTCCCTGAACTTTATCTTCACCTGTTCTAAATTCCACCCCTCCCCACACAGTTCCTTTCTTCCATTTACTTCAGAAATCTTTTTTATTTCTCTTTCTGAGTGAGATTCAAACATCCTCCATGGGCCTTCCTTGTTATTTACCTTCTTTGGGTCTGTGGATTACCCTGTATTTTATGGCTAACATCCACTTATAAGAGAGTATATAACATTCATGTCCTTTTGTGTCTGGGTTATCTCACTCAGGATGATAGTCTCAAGTTCCATATATTTGCCTGAAAAATTCATGATATCTTTGTTTTTAATAGCTGAATGGTATTCCACAGTACAGATATACCACATTTTATTCATCCATTCTTTAGTTAAGGGATATCTATGTTATTTCCAGTTTTTGGCTATTACAAACAAATCTGCTATGAACATAGTTGAACAAGAATCCTTGTGGTATGGTGAAGCATCTTTTTGGGTATATGCCCAGGAATGGTATAGCTGAATCTTCAGATAGAACTATTTCCAATTTTCTGAGACCACCAGATTGATTTCCAAAGAGATTGTACAAGTTTGTACTCCTACCAGCAATGGAGGAGTCTTCCCCTTGTTCTACATCTTTGACAGCATGTGCTATCACTTTTATCTTAGCCATTCTGACATATGCAAGATGGAATTTCAGTATTATTTTTGTTTAGATTTCTCTCATGACTAAGGATGTTTAACATTTTTAAGTCCTCAGCCATTAACAATTACTTTATTGAGAATTCTTTTTAATGCTGCACCCCTATTTTAATGGGGTATTGTTAACTCCCCACTAACAATTGTTTTAGCTACCCTCTGTTTTTTATTTTACAATAAGAAGTTGAGTATTGCTCATTCAAGGTCTGAATTTTGATGGGAATTACATGGGATCTGTAGCTTGCTTTGTAGGATGGCTATTTTTACGATGCTAATGTTGTGTTATTTGATAGTTGCTTATGTTGGGTTGTTAGGTTTGTTGGTGTTTATTTTCTTGAGTTCCTTATATATGAAAGATATTAGCCCTCTGTTGAAGGTAGGTTTGAAGAAGATCTTTTCCCATTCTGTAGGCTGCCATTTTATCCTATTCATGGTGTTCTTTATCTTACAGAAGCTTTTCAGTTTCATGGAATACCATTTATTAATACTTGATCTTAGTGCTGAGCTATTGGTGTTGTGTTTAGGAAGTTTTCTCCTGTAATAATGTGTTCCAGGCTATTGCCTATTTTTTCTTCTACATCATACACTAGATTTTGTGTATGTAGTTTTATTTTGAGGTCTTTGATCCACTTGGGCTTGTGTTTTGTGTAGGGTGATAAATATGGATCTATTTTTATTCTTCTTTAAGCAGGCAGATAGTTCGACCAGGACCATTAGTTGAAAATGCTCTCTATTTCTTATTGTATGATTTTAGCTTCTGTGTCAAAATCAAGTGTCCATAAGTGTGTAAATTTATTTCTAGATCTTCAATTTGATACCATTGATCAGCCTGTCTATTTCATACCAATACCATGAGGTTTCTTAGTATTGCTTTGTAGTACAGCTTGAAAACAAGAATAATGATTCCTCCTGAAGTTCTTTTATTGTACAGGATTGTTTTAGCTATCCTGCATTTTTTATTTTTCCATAGGAAATTCCCTAAAATGAGGGACAAGACAAAGCTCTCTTCATATCTCTTTAATATACTACTTGAAGTTGTAGGTAGAACAATAAGACAACTAAAGTAAATCAAGGGAATACAAATCAGAAAGGAAGAAGTCAAAGTATTTCAGAGCATATTTTAGTCAAACTATTCACAGATGACATAATAATATATGTAAGTGGCCCCAAAAATCTACCAGAGAACTCTTGTGGCTGATAAACATCTTTAGCGAAGTGGCTGGATACAAACTAACCTAAAAAAAAAGTAGCCCTTATTTGTACAAATGATAAACAGTCTGAGAAAGAAATTATTAAAACAACACCCTTCACAATAACCAGAAACGATAGAAAATATCTTGGTATGACTCTAACCAAGCAAGTGGAAGACATCTTTGACAATAATATCAAGTCTCTGAAGAAAGAAATTGAAGAAGATATCAGAATATGGAAAGATCTACTATGCTCATAGTTCAGTAGGATTACCACAGTGAAAATGGTCATCTTGCCTAAAGCAATCTGCAGATTTATTGCAATTCCCGTCAAAAATTCCAGCACCAATTCTTTACAAACCTAGAACTTGCTCTGTCCAGGCGGCCCTTGAACTCAGATATTTGCTTGGCTTTGTCTCCTTTGATTAAAGGTGTACCAAGATGCCTGGGCCTAAACCTTTTGTGGCAACAGTTCTTCAAGATCCAGATCAAAGCCTGTGCCTTCCATCCTCGAGATCTGGATCACAAGTATGCCCTCCATTGTCAGACTATAGTTCATTCTCGACTAAAAGTTCAAACTTTTCCTCCTTGAACTACAAATACAAATGATAAGTTTAGCTTGGTGTGTTCTTGCCCTAAGGTCACCACTCTCTTAATCTCTTTGTCTCCTTGAACATAGTATTCAACCCCATTTCACTTCCTGGTGCCTCTTTATTATTGCTTGAATCATACATTTTGTATTATTTCTTTTTAAGCTTGCTATGTTTGACCAGAAGGTAGTTTATGAGACTAAACCAGAGAACAAAGTCTCTGCCAGGCTTTTTTGAGATTTCCTCTGTCAATGCAATTAATATAAATCTATTTCCTTAGCTTTAGGTAGACTCTTCAGACAAGAGCAAAAAGCAGCACATTCTTCACCAAAATAGTACAAAACACTCTCTAGGTCATATACTGAAATTATTCTCCACTGAAACCTCTTGGGCCAGGTCTACACAATTCAATTGACCCTCAGCAACAAAGTCTTCCATATTGCTACTGGGATATCCCATTAAACCCCACTTAAAGGATTCCACTGCTTTCCAAATCTACAGTCCACAAATCCACATTCTTTCAAACAAAAGCATGGTCGGGCCTATCACAACAATATCCCAGTTCCTGAGGCCAACTTCTGTCTTAGGATTTTAGTGCAGACACCATGACCAAGGCAACTCTTATAAGATCAACATTTTATGGGGGCTAGCTTACAGGTTCAGAGGTTTAGTCCATTATTATCAGGGCAGGAATGGCAGTGTTCAGGCAGGTAGGGGGAGTTGAGAGATCTACATCTTCATCTGAAAGCTGCTAAGAGAAGAATGGCTTCCAAGTGGTTAGGAGGATGGTCTCATTGCCTACCCCCACAGTAACATACTTACTCCAACAAGGCCACCTCTCCTAATTTTGCCACTCCCTGGGCCAGGCATTTTCAAATTACTATGGTGCTCTAGAATTTGGAGAATAGAGATTCAGAATTGAGACTTGAACTTGACCTATTTTTCCTTTGATGTATATGTCAGAGCTCCTGGACTTACTGGAGGGGATCTGACAGGCCAAGTTTGCCTATTGCCATGCCCTTACTTCTGTTTGTTCTAAATCTTCATTCTACATTCTGTCACCATGTCCAACAAATGAATAATTACTAACTTATCATTTTCCCTGTTAATCTACAATATAGTACATATGTATATCACCATAGTGATAAACATATCCTTAAAAGAATGCCTAGGAAAATAAGGCACTTTTCAGTAAATATATATTTTTAAATGTTTGAAGGAAGTTTTATAAATAAGTTCTTACATAATAAGATGAATTTAAATAAAAGTTTGAACTATTTCTTGGAGACACAGTCATAGGAATCACTGATTCTATACTCAGGAATTTAGGCAAATTGTCATTGATAGTTGTGCTGTACACCATTGATACTTGTGACCTTCTGGTTGATAGGAAGGAAAATGGGAAGTGATGTTGCAGATGGATTATTGTTCACTAATCTTGCTTCTTTATGAAACACAGAGTTCCATGTTGCCTT
The DNA here is from genome assembly GCF_008632895.1 of Mastomys coucha. Lineage (NCBI taxonomy): Eukaryota > Metazoa > Chordata > Mammalia > Rodentia > Muridae > Mastomys > Mastomys coucha. The sequence continues at coordinate 3,873,943 of NW_022196891.1, forward strand.
GTAGAGAGGGCTGGTGTGCAAACCTAGTGGGACAGATGAGATACTATTGTGAAAGACCTCCCACACCATGCCAGAAACTCTGCATTTTAATCTGTAGACTACAAAAAAACAAGCAAATAGGCTAATTAAACATCTAAGTTTTGAATTTTACAACTCACAGTAAAATGCAGGTATAGTGTTGGGAAAAAAGAAAAGTCCATTTAGATTCTTGTTGGCTTGTGGGTACGGTGTGATGCCATTCAGAAATAATGCTGAAAAAGGTGGGAATGATAACTTTGAAGATACAAATAATACATTCTCCAACTGCCAAGTACAACTTCAAGGGTTCTGTTTTAAACAATTTTAAATGAATAATACTCATAACAAAAATCTGAGAGCAATATACTGATATTTATTTTAAAAAATACTGTAGCTATTTCTTTATCACTTTAGAAGACAATTGGAACACTGACTTTTATGTACCATGCCACAAATGTAACTTTTACCTAGGAAGTATTCACTCCAACCTTATGTGACATCTACTGAGAAATTGAAATTATTCATTGGCAAAGGCTATTCAGATAGGAAAGGCTAAATCTATGTAGAAAAATTGAAAGGAACCAAGTTGGGCAGTTGTAGGAGAGAAATGATAAATCATCCATTTATGTCACAGAAAAGTGCTGTCTTCTGTGTTGTTGATATGTCATATGGTTAAAGTTTGAAATACAAAGCTAACGATTTATCTTTATTTATAGCATCTGTCTAGGAAGGGTTCAAACAGCACTTACGTAATAGTTTTGCCCAATATTTTAGTGGAATGAGGGATACTCAGTGATTGTAACTTACAGGTCAGGAGTTGGCAGTGACTGCTCACAATGTACTAAAATTGTTGCAGCATCCCTTGTTAGGGATTTGATATACCAAGCCAGCAGGACGAGAAGATAAGGTCTCTGTAGTTGACTGAATCGAGGCAGGCAATGTTTACCAGAATATATCGCTAGAAATGTCATCATCAACAGAGGGTGAAGATTGACAAGGTGGCTTACATTCCTGTGTGTTTTGAAATGAAACATAAGAATTTGTCCTTCTTAAATTAAACACACACACACACACACACACACACACATATGCGAAACAATAACAAAACAAAACAAACACAGCACATGTTTTCCTAGACTGACTTGCTTCTATTGTTCTGTTCTCTATTTTGATAGTGTTTGGTTTTTTAAGTATGATAAAATGATAATTGTGATTTTAAATAATGCATAAATTTATTTGCTCAATATAAATAATTGTTGTATTTATACAAATAATAAAATGAAGGTTGGGACAGTGACCTATAGTTTACTTGATGTTCAGTAGAATTTTAATGCATTTGAACAAGAGCATCATTGTAAATGGCCTCTTCAAAACAAAGATAGGCAGAATTATTCTAAAGCATTTCTGTAAACAAAGCTATTAGTAGTGGCTCTCTCTTGTTACATAGATTAATAGAGAATTAATTATTAACAGCTTAAGAATTACCTTAGTTCCTTGGTTCTTTGTATCTATATGTAGTGATGATAGAATGTGCCTCATTGCATTAATCATTTGCATGTACTGAGCAATGAGCTGTTTCAGACTTCCTGCTGCATGGACCCTTTATGTGCACTATTTCATGAATCTTCAGATAGTTTTTGCAGTATTATTATTCTACAATAAAGAAAGAAAAAAACAAAGCATACTCATGTATCTTAGTAAAATTACAATTCTTACCTTCCATGGAGTGGAATAGCATCAACTAGAATCTAGTAAAGCATGACTTTGTAGTACAAGTTTACCCACAACCTCATGGTTTTGTTTTGCTTGTTTGTTTGTTTCTGGTTATTTTTGTTTTGTTTTGTTTTGTTTGTTCTGCCTTGTCTGAAACTTGGGCTTGAGAAAGAGCAGAAATAGTCTTAGTTCCCATTGGTGTGCTCCATCCAGGAATAGGTGGGTAAAGCAGTGACTGGATGTTGTCCCCAGGGAGGCCTGGGAGATCTTTAGTCATCCAGAGGTAGGACAGTCACAGTGTGATATCATACCCAAAGCAAAGCCAGGAGTTATGAACAGTTTGCCTTCATCGTACCCGTTCTGACAGGGAGAATGAAGACACAGCAGGGTTCCTTGAGATGCTTCAAGGACAACGAGAGATTGGGAAATTTTAGTTCTGAGTTTGGTGGCTCAGTAAGGAAAGCCTAATGTTAACGTGCTCCCCCTTGCCTTATTCACATCCTCTTCTCATTATCTGGGGATCCTGGGTTATGACTCTAAAGCCTGATTGATCCTGCAAAGGTAAGATATTTTGGGGAATTTCCAGCCATCTGGTAATGGTTTTAGTTGTTGCCAATTTTCTCCAAGTTGGAACACCCCTCTAGAAAGGAAAGAAGGTGTATGACATTCAGAAGCTAGACAACTCATACATTTCAAGAAGTTATTGAAACTAACAGGATACAAAAGACTCCTAATCAAGATCATGGAAATAGTAAACTACTAGAGGAAAGGACACACTTACCAGTAGAGTAACTTGGTGGAGGTTCTCTGACATGTGTAGCTGCCTGCTAGTCTTATGACAGCTTCAGAATTTCAGCGTGTGAGGTGTCATCCATACTGGAGTGAATTTTCAGTCATGCAACTGCCTTGGAGTTGTTCCTGCTCCTGTAGGGAGACTGTCACCTATACTTCTCTATGTAACCTGATAACCATACTGGTTTTTCAAGTTGGGTTTGGATAAAGGTGTTACATTAGCTTGCCTTTGGTTCTCTATCTGGGATGAGTGGATGAGTCTTCATTTCAACTCAGAATAAATCTCTCCCCATACTAATTGTGTGCTGTTCTGTCCAATGTAGTGTATGGACACTGAGGAATTTATTAATTGAGCTTTTTCTTCTTAGGTAAATAATAAGCTGAATCCAGATCAGAGGTGAATCAAGAAAAGGAGGATATTTTCATAGAATCAGTAATTATAAACGAAGTTTGAGCTGTAAGAACTAAAAGCCAAGTCATGTAGTACTCAAATTTCATAATCTCTGCTCTTAAATGAATTCCTTTCACTTTTACACTTAAGTCAGACTAGTGCTTCTAATGTGAGACAGGTGACTTCTGACTAAATAAAAATTTGAGGTGCTAAGTATAGGCAAGCAGGGCCTTGTGGCTCTACCTTCCCAGCTTCATTTTCTATCATAGCTATATTTTCATTTGGGGAAAATGACTGTTTTTTTCATACCATGTGTTTTTCACAAGCTGATTTTACCTCTGCAGCACATTGCATGTGTAGCAGTAGGAATTATACTTATCTTTACAGGGACAACCTAAATCTTATCATTTTTGGAGAGCTCCTTTTCCCCTCCCTCCCTCCCTCTCTCCCTCCCTTCCT
>NW_022196891.1:3877435-3887353 GCF_008632895.1 Mastomys coucha
CCCTCTTTCCCTCCCTCCCTCCCTTCCTTCCTTCCTTCCTTCTTCCCCTCTTCTTCTTTTCCTTACTCTCCTCCCTCCCCTCCTATAGTGAGCAAAAAGGTAGCTACTCATACTTTCTATAATGAAAAGTTATATTTTATAATGTTGAGGGTTACCATATGTTGTTGAGGTTCACACTCTAAATTCCTAACTACAGTCCTAAGCGTGTCTCCCCAAGGCTGCTTACCTGTGGGCAACATCTTAGATAAAGGTCAGTCTCTAACAGGAGCCTCTGACTCTAGGGTCAGGATCCAGGCAATCCTGACTAAGCTATTTTTACATTTCTGGAAGGTATTTATTTTACTATGCTTATTACACTTCCTCTGTTCTTTTATCTCTCTTTCCTTTCTTTTGTTCTTTAAGTTAAATCATGGTCTTCTCTGTCTGCTTTAGGTTTGCCCCTTGTTAAGTACCTTGATACTCCCTGGACCCCATCTCCTAGGGTATAACCAGATATTTAAACAAATATGCATTCATATCTCAGTCTCTGGATGGTGTACCTTCATGACATCCTCTCCCCTCTTCCTGTGCCCTATCCTCCATATTGTTCATGGCAATGTCAACTGTATCTTTTACTCATTCATCCTGACCTAACTGTTTTACAGTTTCTAGACTGCCCTGATGCTTCGTGGTCAGTCACATTATCTCTGGTATTATTACTGCCATTACTGCTTATCCTTCCATGATATGACCATAGCCTCTGTGGTCACATGGCCCCTGTCCATCCTCAACAGCAGGTAAAGGTATGTCTGTGTCAGCTGCTGTCCGCTGCTTTCTGGATCTCACAGCACTACTCTAATACTTTGTGCTTTTTAACAGCTTCCCTCTTTTTTTTTTCTTCTCTGATTTGATTTGCTGAGATAATCTGCAGTAGTCCATGCAGGGCTCACGCTCAGAATGTAGCCATTAGTATGAGGGCCTTCAACTCCAACTTGTCCTGCCTGGTCTTCCAAAGTGCTGAAATTATACAAGTGAGGCACCACACCTGACTCAGAAAGCTTTAAGTGGAGGACTTTTAATATGGTCTCATGTTTGAAAGATAATCTTCAAAATATACATAACTTCAGTTTCTTTATAGACTTAAAACATCCATTGTTTCTTTTTCTGTCCTGAGTGAAGTAGAACATTATAGTATATGAAAACCAGCCTGCTTTGTAACTTAATCCTCTCTGGGATGGAGTGGGAGGCTCGTGAATTTATCAGAATTAAAAAGAAAATCAAAAGGCACAAGCCTTCCTCACCATGTGTATAAAAACAGTGAATAATTGGCAGGGAGAGGAGCTTTGGGTGATGCATGCAGTTTGAACAGGGTACTCAAGTGATGCAGCCTTCTCGAGTCATGCTATGGTGGGGCCTCTGGGTCCCTTGGCTGGCTCTGCATCATTGATGTCCAGGTAGGAAACTCTCCTGCAGGGAATTCTTCTGATAGTAAGCCTTAAGAATTCACTGGTTCACTGTGTGAACTTGGGAAGACCTTTCCTTTTATCTGTTGTCAGTTCCTTGGCTGAGGTCAATGGCCACTTAGGCATATCTCCTCAGAAGACATCATCTCATAGAAAACAGCATTTGCATGGACGGTATACCATTTGCCTATGCTATTCTTTAATTTTTATATTTGTGCAAAGAGATAATGACATGGAGTTTTCCTGTGGTACAAATACCACAGGTGGCAAACAAACAGCTTTGTTGACATTTTAAAGTTAAAGATATCCAAGCTGTGATGGTTCAAATATGCTTGGCAGAGCGTGTGGCACTGTTAGGAGGTGTGGCTTTGTTGGAGGAAGTGTGCCATTGTGGGAGTGGACCTTAAGACCCTTATCCGAGCTTTCTGGAAGGCAATCTTCTCCTGTTTGCCTTTGAAACAAGACGTAGAACTCTCAGCTCCTCCTACACCATGCCTACCTGGAAATTGCCATGCTCCTGCCTTGATAACAATAGACTGAATTTCTGAACCTCTAAGTCACACCCAATTATAAGAGTTGCGCCTTGATCATGATGTCTGTTCACAGCAGTAAAACCCTAAGACACAAGCTTACTTCTGTATAAATATACAAGGTATCTTGATAGTGTGAGACAAACCCACCAACTTGAGTCTCCAAGGCAAATATCACATTTTTGAGGCATGCGTATATGAAAATGGGCAAACAAGAATAGCAGGAGGTCATGGAAGTGTCTTCAGCTAGAGAGTGTCAACAGGGGGAAATTAAGCCTTTATTAGCATGAAAACAGCAGGCAAGTGATTGTTACATAATTACATCCAGATTTACATAAAACAGGCACATTTTCTTGAAGAATGGAGATTTGTTTGTCTACTACTGAGAAAATATATTTCTCTCTGTTTCTCAAGCTGGAGTGAGAAGTGCATTTTGTTGCTACTGGTATTTTTGCCTAAAGAAATGGTAAAAAATATTCAGCAGCCCAGCATGGAGTCCAATGTGTTCTGCATACCTTTCATACAGTCCTTGGTTTCTTCTCAAGTTCTTTCTTTGTGAAATGGTTACTCATATGCTATGTAAATTAATTTTAAGTGAGAATGTATAGCTAAATAGAGTTTATCTTTATATCACCAAAGCTGTCATAAATATGGTCATCTGTCCAGAATGCATTTATTATTTAGATTTATTTTTATGGTTTTAATATCTTACTGAAGAGAAGATACACATTTGAGGTCTTCACCAAAACTTTTGGGCTAGTAAATAAGATAAAATTGTGGAAAAGAGAATGGAGTATAAATTAATGAGCTCATGTTACTAAGTTTAAGTAAGATCATACTGGAATCAGCAAACTCTGAGTACAGTGAATAGTGTCTTTCTAAGAAATAGAATGTAAATTTGGGGATCAATCACTTTACCATGTGACACAGAGGAGAGGGAAGCTGGACAGACACAGCCATATACTAAGGGACACACATCATAGCAGCCATGAGAAGATAGACAAAGCAAGAAAAGATCTTTCTATACAGCCAGTGAAGGGAATATGACAGCTTTGCTAACATCTTGATTTTTGGAAAAATTTCCCACAGAACTGTGAGAGACAGACCATAACTGTTTTGTGGAATTCTGATAAGTGCACTATGAAACTAGTATGGGCACCACATTTTAATTTTTGAGACAAAATATGAGCATATGTGTAGAACTTATCAGAACATTATGATTCATTTTAGAAGTCTGGAAGTAAGCCACGTAAACACCACCAACCCAGAATTAAAATTCCAAAGAAGGGTTTTTGAGGACCAGACCCTGTTTTAATCTCCATACTAATGTCTCCCCTTGCGATTCCACTCTCTCATTGACAGTCTCGGTTTTATACCTAGGTGTTGTTAGAAATCTTATATATAAATCTATATAGATTTCCATAGGTTCCTATAGAAACCAAAAATACATTGTTTTGGAAGGAATATGTATCTTAATGGCTCTCTTTACTAAATATTTCCAAGCCGAGCACCAGACTGCCTATTAAATAGCTAGAGAATAATAGGAACTATTCATTTCCTTTCTATCTACAGAATTTGTATAAGATCCCTTAGAGGTTTCTTAATTCTAAAGCGGTTTTTCTTTTTTGCTTTTTCCTGATTTGGATGGAAAATATCAGCTTCCTTTACTGAAATTCTTCCAATTGCTTCTCCAAATGTCAGTTGTATTGGACTTTCCTGAGGGGAAAAATATTGCTGTCAGGGAAGCAGTTTGCAGATCAAGTAGATAACTGAAGCCAGGGTGCTATTATGAGCTGTGAGGCAGTGAGGCTTGCAGGTTACACAAGGGAGGGAAATAGCCACATTCGGGTAAGAAGAGAGAGGAGGAAACTGATCAGGAGGGATAGTTGGGACTTTGCGCTTATCCCCTTTCCTACCAATAAACAAAGAAAACCAGTTCAACAGTAAGCTCTGGTCTGTCTGTCTGTCTACTACCACCTTTTGAATCCAAATTACCAAAGAACTGTAACAGTTTTCTTTTAAGCATTTCAAGGTTGACTGTAACATCTCCAGTTTGGGTCAGTAGACACAAATGAGCAAAAGTCAAGCTGCGTATTATAGGGAAGTTATTTATATCATGCCCTATGTGGCTGTGTCACAGCTCCGGGAACTGCGGACAGCCCTTTCTCAAGTTGCCCTGTGTTGCTTCACAGTTCACAACAATCTGACTAATGGTTTGCAATTTCTTCTCTCATTAGATTTTTGTCATGTGAAAATGCAGAGGTTCTTTATTTCTGCTTCACTTTCCCCTTCACCTGTCCCCACATTTGATTTTATTTTTATTCACAAGTTGGTTTGGTGATTCTGTGGAAATATTATGATGCTTGTCAGCTTCCATTTTACCCTGTGTGTCTTCTTTCTATATAAAGCTCAACCATTAGTCATTGTTTTTTTTTTTTTTATGGTATGTTGGTATGTGAGCCTGGAATGACTTGAATAAACTTGCAATAAATGATCCTATCCAAATGCAGAGAGAAATCACTGGGCACTGGCGATAACCAGGGCTTTCAGACAGCATCAGTAAAAGCTGTCACCTCCCTAGCAAAAGCACTTAGTGGTGCCACAGGCAACTCTTCATAATTGGCCTTCCCAAGAACTGGTATCTTTTTAGTGGAACTGCCCTTAACAGCTACCACACATTCTCTCCTGCATGTACTGCACCTACCAAAAATTAAACTTCCAAGTCAGCATTCTGAAATCCTTTTTAGCAAATGATTCAATTTTCAGTCTCTTGACAATCAAGGAAGCAGATCTCCACTGAGGATTCATTTCAAGCCTCTAAGCAAGGCTGGTTCTAAGCTTCTTTAAATAACACAATTTTGTTTGTTCTCATAATTTGAAACAAAATAGTGCTCAGTGAGGAATGGAAAAGAAGTCATACGTGCAATTTTGCCTCATGAAAAGGCTACTAGGGAAAGCCTGATGAAATTCTCGGGACAGCAATGTCAGTGCTACTGGCTTTTGGTACACCAGTCCTTGGAACTTATACATATTAACGGAGCTTGAAACCTTCCTTCTTTTGTTGCACAAACCAGCCAGTGTTTTATTTTTTTTTTTGTGTGTGTGTGTGATGTTTTGATCTTGGAAAATTTAAAAACCTTTTCCTAACAATAATTTGGGTAATTTTAATATTGAAAACTCATTTACACTGTGTGGAAAAAAAAACTGTAGTAAACTAAGTATCAAATAAATCAGTAATAAAAAATTAAGCAAGCCATACGTAAGGTATATGGTATAAACATACTAATATATTGTCAATAGACAGTACCTCTCATATGGAACATATATATATATGTGTGTGTATGTGTGTAAGTATGTGTGTGTTGTGTGTATGAATGTCTGTGTGTATGTATTTATCTATGTATGTATATGTATATATATGTGCATATATATGATTATGTATATTATATATGTATGTATATATGTATTTTTGTGTATACATATGTGCATGTCTGCACAAGTGTACATGTATCCATGTATGTGTGTATGTGTGAGTGTGCATCCCTGTGCCCATTCATACATGTTCTTTTTCATATTCTTTTTTTTTTATATATATATTAAAGGCAGGTTTATTGGGAAGCTGCTCTTAGGTGAGTGAGTTCACTGCCCCCAAGGACCAATGCCAGAGAAGTCACCATGGGGAAGGGGAGGGGGAAGAGTGGGAGAGAGAAAGAGAGAAGGGGGAATGAATGCAGAGTAAGAAGAGGAGCTCTTGTTCATATTCTTGACCTTGAACGTTGGTCCTCAAGTTTATGATGCATATTCCAATCTTCTTGAGTCCCCAGCTTCTGGTTTTCTTTGTTCGCTGATGCATATTCCAATATTCTTGAGTCTCCAGGTTCCATGGATTCTCATAACTCTGTGTCCTATCATGAAGCAGTAATCCGGGGATTACATATGTTCACCATTGTTTCTAGTTTTATGTTGCTTCTGTGAATCTGGACTCAAGTCATCATCAAGCTTATGCAGCAGGAACTTTACAAAGTCTGCCATCTTCTTAGCTCTAGAGGATGTACTTTTATCTTCTTAGAAGTAACTGTACTGCAAACCATCCTTTTAAGTATGCATAACATCATGCCAGTCTTTACTTTAGATGCTCCAATGTCTTCCATCAGATTCAGAATTAAATAGAAGCTAATACACAACATAGCTTTTTGATTTATTTATTTTTATTCATCTTATGCTGCCCTTCTGGTCACCCCCTCCCACATTTCTTCCCCAATTCTCCTCCCCTTCTCCTCTGAGGAGGTTGGAGACCCTGGGTATCCCGCTACCCTGGAACTCCGAGTCTCTGCTAGGAAGGTGCTTCTGCTTAGAGGCTAGACTCTGAGGCTAGACTAGGAAGCCCAGCTAAAAGAACATATCTCACATACAGGCAATAGATTTTGAGATAGCCACCAGTTGACCGGGACCCACATGAAGACCAAGCTGAACATGTCCTATTGACAGAGTCCTTTGCCTTATAGAAGTTTTTAAGTTTCTTGAGGTCCCATTTATCCATTGTTGGTCTTGGAGACTGAGCCATTGGTGTTCTGTTCAGGAACTTGTCTCCTGTTCCTATGTATTCAAAGTTATTTGCCACTTTCTTTTCTATGAGGCTTTACATATCCACTTTTATGTTGATGCCAGGGGCTAGCTCCAGTGGGACCTTTCTTCTTGTATGTTCTCCTTGAGGCAAGGGAGAGGGAAGAACATCATTGGAGGGTAAGACTTTTGTCTTACAAAATATTTAGGGTTGGTATATAATAATTGAAGTCGACTTATCTAAGTCTCAGTTACTTTGCTACTGTACCTGACTTTTCTTCTGTGTTCCTCTGAGGCCAGAAATGGCAGTCTCTGCCATTAGCACCTCATCCTAAAACAGCAGGAGGTTAAGTAAAGGATTAATTGCTAGAGCCTTTTCCCTTTTGTATAGATACCTCTTGCTTCTCAGGCTAGGGGAAAGTTTGGAGCAATAAACTATTAAACAAGGAGAAGAGAAAATACTTACAAAAGAAAAAGCTGCTACATATGCAAATATGCATAAATTCATATATACATTCATATATGCACATTTATATATCTCCATTCAATCCAGTTGGGTCCAGCTTGCACACATTCTCATAATCACATACTCAAACACACAAATCCATGCTTACTTATACATTTGGAGCAGAAGACCAAGTACCAATACAGAAAGACCTCACTCATTTTGAAAGAAACTTGAGCTCCAATCTTTATTCATGGAGAAAGAAAAAGCTTCTATCCTTTTAATGCTAAATGAATTAAACCTATGTTTACAAGAAGAAATCTTTGTTCCTTTAATAAGACTAACCCTGCCTTGTTATTAAGAATTACCTGTTTTTTCCCATGGTATAGAGAAACCTGCCTGTTCCTTTTGTTCTCTCTGCAGCTACTTATTTCTCTTTCCCTCTACATTCTACATATTGCTTCTTAGATTTTTATGTTACCTTATAGTTTGTAAGTTACTCCACTCTACATTCTCTTTCTAATCTTGCTCTCTCCTCCTGCTCTGGTGTCAAAATAATGCTCTAACTCTCAATGCCTTTTCTCCCAAAGTTATGCCTATACTGCTAAATTCTTTTGAGTTCAGGTCTGTCTAAAAAGTTCTCTTGTGTCCTGACTAAAAAAATTATCTTCAGTTCTACTCTAAAAAGTTCTGTTCATATCTGTCTAAAAAGTTCTCCTTAGCTCAGTTTTGACTCTTCTCTTTGTCCTCAGCACTTACACATCTTAGAATACATGATCACATTGTAAAAAGTTCATTCCAAGTTCATACTTAAAATTAAATCATACATTAAATAAACTTCTTAATTAATGGGCATGCATGTCTATTAGGAGTATTTATCTGGCTAAACATTCATCACCTGTCACAGCTCCATAGGTTTATCAAGAGTTTAAAAACAAAACTAAGTTATGAGTGAAGTTTTGTATACATTAAACTCTGTCAATATTTTATCTTCTTTTCTAGTACCTGTAATACATCGTTAGTTTCCTTTTTATGATATTTGGTTAATGATTTTACAACCTCTTAGAATGTGCTCTGAGTAGTAGAAAGTCTGGTGACTATCTACAAGCAATTAACCGGTGACCCATGAGAGACTGACAGAGTTCTCATTGCAGTTTTGACTATCAGAAGATACCCACTATAAAAGATCTTAATTAATACTGAGATAATTTCAGGAATTCCAATAGGATCTATATAAAAATATATAGCTATATTTTTCTATTGTGTAGACTGATGCTTTGTCCAAATGATGGTGTCTTTTGCCTTATAATGCTCTCAGTTTTATCAGGTCCCATTTATTATTTGATGATCTTTGTGCCTGGGCTATCAGTGTTTTGCTCAGAAAGTCTTTTCTCAGTGCCAATGAGTTCAAAGATGTTCCTTACTTTCCCTTCTATCAGGTTCAGTGTTTGGTTTTATTTTAATCTGATATTTTCTTTATTTACATTTCAAATGTCATTCCCTTTCCTGTTTCCCCTCTGAAAACTCCCTATCCCTTCTCCCCTCCCCCTGTTCACCAACCTACCCACTTCTGCTTCCTGGCCCTGACATTTCCCTACACTGGGGCATAGAGCTTTCACAGAGCCAAGGGCCTCTCCTCCCATTGATGACCAAGAAGGCCATTCTCTGATACATATGCAGCTAGGGCCATGAGTCACACCATGTGTACTCTTTGGTTAATGGTTTAATCCCTGGGAGCTCTGGGGGTACTGGTTACTTCATATTGTTGTTCCTCCTATGGGGCTGCAAACCCTTCAGCTCTTTGGGTCCTTTCTCTAGCTCCTTCACTGAGGACTCTGTGCTCAGTCAAATGGTTGGCTGTGACCCTCCACCTCTGTATTTGTCAGGCACTAGTGGAGCCTCTAAGGAGACAGCTGTAACAGGCTTATGTCAGCAAGTACTTGTTGGCATCCATAATAGCTTCTGCATTTGGTGACTGTATATGGGATGGATCCCCAGGTGGTGTGACTGCGTCTCTGGTTGGTCATTACTTCAGTCTCTGCTCCACACTTTGTCTCTGTAACTCTGTCCATGGGTATTTCGTTCCCCCTTCTAAGTGTGGATCGAAGTATCCACACTTTGATCTTCATTCTTCTTGAGTTTCATGTGGTTTGTAAATTGTATCTTAGGTATTCTGAGCTTCTGGGCTAATATCCACTTATCAATGAGTGCATACCGTGTGTTCTTTTGTGATTGGGTTACTTCACTCAGGATGATATTTTCTAGTTCCATCCATTTGCCTATGAATTTCATGAATTCTTTGTTTTTAATAGCTGAGTCATACTAAATTGTGTAAATGTACCACATATTCTCTATCCATTCCTCTGTTGAGGAACATCTGGGTTGTTTCTAGCTTCTGGCTATTATAAATAAGGCTGCTGTGAACATAGTAGAGCATGTGTCCTTATCACATGTTGGAGCACCTTCTGCGTATATGCCCAGGAGTGGTATAGCTGGGTCCTCAGGTAGTGCAATTTCCAGTTTTCTGAGGAACTGCCAAACTGATTTCCAGAGTGGTTGTACCAGTGCAATCCCACCAGCAATGGAGGAGTGTTCATGTTTTTCCACATCTTCACTAGCATCTGCTGTTTGATATTAGAATGACTACTCCAGATTGTTTCTTGGGATCATTTGCTTGGAGAATAGTTTTCCAGCCTTTTACTCTGAGGTTTTGTCTGTCTTTGTCACTGAGGTGGGTTTCCTGTATGCAGCAAAATGTTGGGTCCTATTTACATATCCAGTCTGTTAGTCTATTTCTTTTTATTATGGAATTGAGTCCATTGATATTAAGAGATATTAAGGAAAAAATTGTTGCTTTCTGTTATTTTTGTTGTTAAAAATTGGACTTTTTTGTGGCTATCTTCTTTTTGGTTTGTTAAAAGATTATTATTCTTTTTTT
>NW_022196891.1:3887363-3898548 GCF_008632895.1 Mastomys coucha
GCTTTTTCTAGGGTGTAGTTTACCTCCTTGTGTTGGAGTTTTCCATTTATTACCTTTTGAAGGGTTGATTTGTGGAGAGAAATTGTGTAAATTTGGATTTGTCATGGAATACCTTGGCTTTTCCATCTACGATTATTGAGAGTTTTGCACGGTATAGTCTGTCTATACCTGGGCTGGCATTTGTGTTCCCTTAGGGTCTGTATGTTATCTGTCCAGGATTTTCTGGCTTTCATAGTCTCTGGCGAGAAGTCTGGTATAATTCTAATAGGTCTACTGTAGGAAGCCATTTCATAAGCACATCGCCATTAAAAGATGGCATTTGGCTTGCCGTTAGTATCAGAATGCCTTGTCGTTGAACGCTTTGTGCGCGTGTGCCTGTGAATCCCAACGAGTGCCCTTGGTCACGTCAAATGGCCTGATCGTCTCACAGCCTATCGTGAGTCGCCACGTCTGAGGCGGGCATACGGCCCTATATAAGGGAAGGGTTTTGATATAGTCGGGGCTCTCCTCCTCCTCAACTGAAGCTAGTGAAAGTAAAGTTTGTACTGCAGAAGGATCCGTGTGTGCCGCGTCTTTCCTGCCGGCGGGAGATAGCGCGGGACAGTCTACCTTTATATATTACTCGACCTTTTTCCCTTACTGCTTTTTAATATTCTTTCTTTGTTTTGTGCATTTGGTGTTTTGATTATTATGTGACAGGAGGAATTTCTTTTCTGGTCCAGTGTATTTGGAGTTCTGTAGGCGTCTTGTATATTCATGGGCATCTCTTTCTTTAAGTTAGGGAAGTTTTCTTCTATAATTTTGTTGCAGATATTTACTGGCCCTTTAAGTTGGAAGTTTTCACTCTTTTCGTACCTATTATCCTTAGGTTTGGTGTTCTTATTGTGTCCTTGATTTCCTGGATGTTCTGGGTTAGGGTCTTTTTGCATTTTCCATTTTCTTTGGTTGTTGTGTCAATGTTTTCTTTTCTTTCTATTTATTTATTTATTTATTTATTTATTTATTTATTTATTTATTTATTTATTTGGTTTTTCAAGACAGGGTTTCTCTGTATAACTCTGACTGTCCTGGAACTCACTCTGTAGACAAGGCTGGCCTCGAACTCAGAAATCCACCTGGCTCTGCCTCCCAAGTGCTGGGATTAAAGGTGTGCGCCACTACCGCCTGGTGTCAATGTTTTCTATGGTGTCTTCTGCCCCTGAGATTCTCTCTTCTATTTTTTTTTTTTTTTTTTGTATACTGTTGGTGATACTTGCATCTATGACTCCTGATCTCTTCCCTAGGTTTTCTATCTCCAGAGTTGTCTCCCTTTGTGATTTCTTTATTGTTTCTATTTCCATTTTTAGATCCTGGATGGTTTTGTTCAACTCCTTCACCTGTTTGGTTGTGTTTGCCTATAATTCTTTAAGGGATTTTTATGTTTCCTCTTTAAGGGGTTCTACCTGTTTACCTGTGTTCTCCTGTATTTCCTTTAGGGAGATATTTATGTCTTTCTTAAAATCCTCTATCAGCATCATGAGATATGGTCTTAAATCCATGTCTTACTTTTCCAATGTGTTGAAGTATCCAGGACTTGCTGTGGTGGGAGAACTGTGTTCTGATGATGGCAAGTAGTCTTGGTTTCTGTTGGTAATCTTCATGCATTTGCCTTTTGCCATCTGGTTATCTCTGGTATTAGATGTTCTTGCTGTCTTTGGCTGGAGCTTGTTCCTCCTGTGGGTCTGTGAGCCTGTGTCAGTACTCCTTGGAAGCCAGCTCTTTCCTGGCAGACCTTGTGTACAGAGGGCTCTGGAACACCCCTAGCTCTGGGTGCAGATGATGACTGGAAGGATCATGTTCCAGCTGCTCCACTGTTCTTGTGCCCTGTGTGCTCCTGACAACCCTGCTCCAGAGAGTTATTGGGGAGAAAATGGCTATCTCACCTTCAAGCCAGAGAAGAAAAGCATTCCTGGGAGAACAGGTCTCTCCTAGGGGGACCCATGCACAGCTTGCAGGTGCAGATGGAGGACTGGAAGGATCTTCTCCAAGCTACTGCACTGTTCTTGTGTTCTGCTCACTCCTAGCTGGCCCCACTCCAGACTGGTTATTGGAGAGAAAGTAGCTATCTCACCTCCAAGTAAAAGCACTCCTGGGAGAACAGGTCTCTCCTAGGGGGATCCATGCACAGTGGATTGTGGGATAGCCCGAGGTCTGGGTGAAGATGGCGGACCGGCTCAGCATCTGGTTTTATGCTGAGGTTTTAATCTGTCTAGAGTTGGGTTTTGTTCAGAGTGACAAGTGTGGATCTATGTAGATACTTCTACATGCAGCTGCCTAGTTTCACCAGCACCATTGGTTGAAGATGATCTTTTTTCTCTAGTGTGCATTTCTGAGTTCTTTACCATATAATCTTATCCATAAATGTGTAGATTATTGTTTGGGTATTCTACTTGAGTCCATTCCTCAATGTGACAGTGTTATGCCAACATCATGTTGTTTTTATTACTATAGCTCTGTACTACAACTTGAAATCTCAGTAACATCTCAGTAGCTTTTTATAATTCAAGAATTTTTTTAGCTATCCTGTTTTGTATATGTGTGTATGTGTGTGTGTGTACGTTGCCTGTATGTTTCCCTAAGAAGCTGAAAATTGTCTTTTCAAGATCTATGAAGAAATGTGTCTGAATTTTGATGAACTGAGTCTATTAACTGCTTTTGGTGGGTGGCCATGTTTTTACTACATTAATCCTATTGATCCATTGAGCATGGGGGGGAATTCTTCCATCCTATTATATTCTCAGTTTGTTTCTCCAGTATTTTAAAGTTTTTGTCATATAAGTCTTTCACTTGTTTGGTTAGAAGTACCCCAAGATATTTTATATTATTTAAGGCTATTGTGAAAGGCATAATATTCCTGATTTCTTTCTTAAGTCTATTTGTCCTTTGTATATAGAAGGATTATTGATTTTTGTGAGATAATTTTGTATGCAGTCAAAAAAGTGTTTATTTATTGTAGGAGATGTTCAGTGAAACTTCATGGTCACTCATGTATACTATCATATCATCTGCAATTAAAGATATTTTGACTTTTTCTATTCCAATTTTTATCTACTTTATGTCTTTGACTTGTGTTATTACTCTACCTAGGATATAAAGCAGTATACTGGATAGGAATGAAGAGAATGGACAACTTTGTCTTATTTCTGATTTCAGTACCATTGCTTTGAATTTCTATTTAAGTTGAAGCTGATTATGGGCTTGTGCAAATTAACTATCTTTATTACTCTGAGGTATATTCTTCGATTCCCTGATCATGCCCAGACATTTAACATTTGACATGTGTTGTAACTTGTCAACGTTATTTTTTTTTTTTACATCTAATGAGAAGATAATGTGGGGTTTTTCTTTTTCTTTTTAGTTTGTTTAGGAAGTAGATTGCATTTATCAGTTTATGTGTATTGAATCATTCCTACAAAAGGATGTCCTGATGTCCACATAGAGACTTCATCTCTTCATTTGTGTAATTGATAACCTGCTAGGGCAATGGTGTCATAAAGCTTATGGGAATAATAAACCGATATCTAATATGAATTAAGGCCCACTCCACAAGACAGAACCCATATCTACCACTGCTTGGTTGACTAAGACCAGTGACTAAATAGCACAGGGACCTAAGATTATTGCTTAAAAGAAATAAATAGATAAAAGCAACATAGCAATGAAATTGCTCCTAATAACATTACACTATACTCATAGGTTAATTGCCTTGCTGAGTAGCCATCATCAGACAAGCTTTGCCCTGCGGCACATAGAAACAAGTACAGAGACCCACACCTAGACATTGTGCAGAGAGTAAGAGACATTGGAACATTCAGCCCAAAACACGGTGTCTGGACCAATTCCTCCCCTTAGTACTGAGGAATTCCTGAAGAAAAAGGAGGAGGAGCAGCAACAGAAGAAGGAGGAGGAGGAGAAGCAGGAGAAGAAGGAGGAGGAGGAGGAGCAGTAGAAGAAGGAGGAGGAGCAGCAGCAGCAGAAGGAGGAGGAGGAGCAGCAACAGAAGAAGGAGGAGGAGGAGAAGCAGGAGAAGAAGGAGGAGGAGGAGCAGCAGAAAAAGGAGGAGGAGGAGGAGCAGAAGAAGGAGGAGGAGGAGCAGCAGAAAAAGGAGGAGGAGGAGGAGCAGAAGAAGGAGGAGGAGGAGCAGCAGAAAAAGGAGGAGGAGGAGGAGCAGAAGAAGGAGGAGGAGGAGCAGCAGAAGAAGGAGGAGGAGGAGCAGGAGAAGAAGGAGGAGGAGGAGGAGCAGTAGAAGAAGGAGGAGGAGGAGCAGCAGCAGCAGAAGGAGGAGGAGGAGGAGCAGCAGAAAAAGGAGGAGGAGCAGCAGCAGCAGAAGGAGGAGGAGGAGGAGCAGTAGAAGAAGGAGGAGGAGGAGCAGCAGCAGCAGAAGGAGGAGGAGGAGGAGCAGCAGAAGAAGGAGGAGGAGCAGCAGCAGCAGAAGGAGGAGGAGGAGGAGCAGCAGAAAAAGGAGGAGGAGGAGGAGCAGAAGAAGGAGGAGGAGGAGCAGCAACAGCAGAAGGAGGAGGAGGAGGAGCAGCAGAAGAAGGAGGAGGAGGAGGAATATTTGGGATTTTGAGATTTAATACCCAGAAAAGATCAAATGGTTACACAAGATTTTTGTGAGGATGTGGAGGAAGTGCTAGATAAGGGTTATGCATGAAGTAGACGTAAGTGTATTGAAACACAAATATGTTTTTTTAATGTATTTTCACTATTGCTGTAGATGAGCATCTACATAAGACTGTTTTTTTTTTTTAGATATTTTCTTTATTTACATGTAAATTTCTCCATTTCCAGTTTCCCCTCCAAAAAACAAAGAAACAAACAAAAACAACAAAAACGAACCCCTGTTGCCTCCCCCTTCCCCATGCCTGCCACCCCACCCTCTCCCACTTTCTGGCCCTGGCATTCCCCTATACTGGGGCACAGAACCTTCACAGGCCCGAGATCCTCTCCTCCTATTGATGATCGAATTTGCAATCCTCTACTATACACATGCTGCCAGAACAATCAGACCCCTCCATGTGCAGTCCTTGGTTGGTGGTTGAGACCCTGGGAGCTCTGAGGGTACTAGTTAGTTCATATTGTTGTTCGTCTTAAGGGGCTGCAAACCCCTCAGCTCCATTGGTCCTTTCTCTAACTCCTTCATTGAGGACCCTGTACTCAGTTCGATGGATGGCTGTGAGCCTCTACATCTGTGTTAGTCAGGTACTGTCAGAGCCTCTCAGGAGACAGCTATATTTAGGCTGGCTTACCCTTCCTTCAGTCTCTGCTCCATAGTTAATCTCTGCAACTCCTTCTGTGGGTATTTGGTTCCCCCTTTTAAGAAGGAATGAAATGTCCACCTTTTGGTCTTCCTTCTTCTTGAGTTCCTTGTGGAATGTGGGTTGTTATTCCTGTATTCCAAACTTCTGGGCTAATATGTTTTTAAAATGAGTCATGCTGGGAAAAGTGTTGACTCTCATTTATTTAGAAGGTGGTTAAATTCTACGTCCCAAAGTCATTCCCAGGCCTTGTGATCCTGTACAAGTCATTTAAAGTTGAATAATATCTTCTTCAAGGGAGGTATGAAGAACTAAAGTAATACCATGTATAAGATATGCTTTATAAATGATAAAGATATCCTAAGGTATGCATTGTTTAAACACAATAACTCAGTTCTCTTGGACAGAGTGGGCTACTCTGGTCATTCTAACATGAGCTTTTTTATTTTATTTTTTTAAGTCTTATTGCAATATGATGAGAAAAGTTACATGATCTCAATTTATCTGAATTTGTTAACATTTAAAACATATTTTAAGTAAATAGAACTTAATCATATTCTTGTTTTACTTTTGTAACCCATGAAATAAACAATACGACTAATAGAGAAACTGAGATAGGAGAAGCAAGATCTCAAGTACCCCTTTGTACTCCCAGAGAGCCCCCTTTTAATACCTACAATATCTTTTTTGTAATATTCTTTAAAATTTATAAAATATTATAACAATAAAAATGAGTATTATAAAAGTTTTTTTGATATAAAACAACAATCAATTTAACAGTTTTTTGTAGATGCTTGTCTAGGGCAATACTGAAAATACAAACATTTTTCTCAATATAAATTTTAAATAACTCCAGATGTATTAACTGTATATTTCAAAATAATACATCACCACTAATATTTTCTTAAATGAACATAAATATATAAAGTGTTTTTGTTTGTTTGTTTGTTTTATATTTAGTAGAGCTTGAGATCTTGGCTCTTACTGTGGTAACTTGATACAAGAGTTACAAATGTCAAGCAAAGCATTCAGTCTCACACTTTGCTGTTCTCTTACAAGCCTCCTCCCAATTTAATTGCCTACATTAGTTTTGGATATATAAATACATTTAAAATATGTAAGCTGTTCTGAAAATCATAGTATACAGTAAAAACATGAAATAAACAATATGACTAATAGAGAGGCTGAGATAGGAGAAGCAATATCTCAAGACAATTATGTTGTACACAGCAAGACAATGTCATGAACAAACAAGGTGAAAGTGTATATGGATTATATAATATTGGACCTATTTCTCCAATTACCAAATTAGAGAGACCATTGGATGACAATCAACAAATTTCTAATTCCTCATGTTCTTTGGATTTCAATCAATTAGGATATGTTGGTAATATTAATTTTCACATTAAGATATTAAGAAAAAGTAATTGTCACTTCCTGTTGTTTTTGTTGTAAGAGGTGGAATTAGGTTTGTGTGGATTTGTTGAAAGATTACTTTCTTGCTTCTAGTGTGTAGTTTTGCTCCTTATGTTGATGTTTTCCATCTATTTCCCTACAAAAGATACTTTGTAGGGCTGGATTTGTGGAAAGATATTGTGTAAATTTTGTTTTATCATGGAATATCTTGTTTTCTCCATCTATGGTAATTAAGAGTTTTGCTGGGTATAGTAGTAGCCTGGGCTGGCATTTTTATTTTTGTAGGGTCCATATGACATCTGCCAAGGATCTTCTAGCTTTCATAGTTTCTGTTGAGAAGTCTGGTGTAATTCTGATAGGCCTGCCTTTATATGTTACTTAACCGTTTTCCCTTACTGCTTTTTTTTTTTTTTTTTTGGTTTTTCAAGACAGGGTTTCTCTGTAGCCCTGGCTGTCCTGGAACTCACTCTGTAGACCAGGCTGGCCTCGAACTTAGAAATCCGCCTGCCTCTGCCTCCCAAGTGCTGGGATTAAAGGCGTGCGCCACAACGCCCGGCATCCTTACTGCTTTTAAAATTCTTTTTTTGTTTTGTGCATTTGGTGTTTTGATTATTATGTGATGGGCGGAATTTCTTTTCTGGTGTATTTGGAGTTCTGTAGGCTTCTTGTATGTTCATGGGCATCTCTTTCTTTAGGTTAGAGAAGTTTTCTTCTATAATTTTGTTGAAGATATTTACTGGCCCTTTAAGTTGGGAGTCTTCACTCTCTTCTATACCTATTATCCTTAGGTTTGGTCTTCTCATTGTGTCCTGAATTTCCTGGATGTTTTGGGTTAGGAGCTTTTTTGCATTTTGTATTTTCTTTAACTGCTGTGTCAATGTTTTCTATGGTATCTTCTGCAGGTGAGATTCTCTCTTCAATCTCTTGTATTCTGTTGGTGATGCTTGCATCTATGACTCCTGATTTCCTTTCTAGGTTTTGTATCTCCAGGGTTGTCTCTGTTTGTGATTTATTTATTGTTTCTATTTCAAGTTTTAGACCCTGGATGGTTTTGCTCATTTCCTCCACCTATTTGATTGTGTTTTCCTGTTGTTCTTTAAGGGATTTTTGTGTTTCCTCTTTAAGAGCTTCTAGCTGTTTACCTGTGTTCTCCTTTATTGCTTTGAGGGTGCTATTTATGTCTTTCTTAAAGTCCTGTATCATCACTATGAGAAGTGATTTTATATCTGAGTCTTGATTTTTCAGTGTAATGTTGTGTCCAGGACTTGCTATGGTCGGAGTATTGGGTTCTGATGATGCCAAGGAATCTTGGTTTGTGTTGCTTATATTCTTGGTTATTTCTATTGCTACCTGCCCTTGGTAAATCTGACTGAAGCCTGTCCTTCCTGTGATCCTGGTTGTGTCAGAACTCCTTGGAGTAAAGCTGTCTCTGTGATCCTGTGATTCTGGGATCCTGTGACCCCGTGCTTGTTAGAGGACCTAGAAGTGAAGCAACCCAAGCTACTAGACTGGCAGAGTTCCTGTGTTCTTGGTCCCGCTGGTCCCAATTACTCCCAGTGTTGGGACAGATGTTGTGCCCTCTTCACCTCTGATCCTGGGTGTGTTAGAGCACCTGGGAGTGGAGCTTCCCCGGGGTGTTGAGAGATTGGCTGCAGAGCTTGTACTCAAGGTCTGCTCAGGGCACTGGCTGGCCCAGGCAGACCAGAAGAAACCTGAGCCACTGGGCTGGCAAAGTTCCTGTGTGCCTGGTCCTGCTGGTCCCAGTTACTCCTGGTGTTAGGACAGATGTTGGGTCCTCCTTAACGGTGATCCTGGGTGTGCCAGATCATCTGGGAGTGGAGCTTCCTCTGGGTGTTATGGGACTGGCTATAGAGCTTGTGCCCAAGGTCTGCTCTGGACCTCAGCCCAGAGAGACTGGAAGGAACCCAAGCCACTGGGCTGGTTGAGTTCCTGTGTCGAGTTTGTCTTTTTAGAAGTATATTTTTTCTGCTTTTCCTCTTTGATTAGGTCTCAATAGTATGAAACTATGTTTTTAGTATTATGTACACACTTAAAATGAGAATATGATCACTTCACAATACAAATGAGAAACTAGCCCAACATATTTGATATATTTAAAACTTCTTAATTTTATGGTCTCACAAGCCTGATCTGATTCAATTTCCAAAGCCAAAACAGGATGCGCATTCTTGAACTGTAAAGTTATAAGAAAGATGTTAGATGTTTTTCTATTCATCCTTGTGTATGAATTGGCAACAGTTATGTCATTTTGGGGGGATAGAACTGCAGCTGAAACTCTGGCCTGTATGATTTAGTAGGTAGGGATCTCTGTGTCTCCCTATCTCTCTGTCTCCCTGTCTCTGTCTCTCTGTCTCTCTATCTTTCTGTCTCTGTCTCTGTCTCTCTTCCTCTCTCTCTCTCTTCCTCTCTCTCTCTCTCTCTCTCTCTGTGTGTGTGTGTGTGTGTGTGTGTGTGTGTGCACTCAGTATGTTCCTGAACAATTAGGATATATTTGGTATAGAAGTAGAGTTATAGACAGATTCTATTGAGTGAACCACATAGCATCTTGTTCCTATGTGGCCTCATATAGTCAAAGAACTGAGGCTCCTGTGCCTTGGAGATTATATTCTCAAGAGAATTGTGAGCCTATTTGCATACACAATACAAGAAAAAATCAAATTCCAAGAGGCAGTTATTCTTATCATATCTTAAAGACAATCCAATGCTTGGTGAGTTTATAGAACCTGTGTATAATCAAGAGTATCAGGTACTTGGGCCTTCATGCAATTACAGTGATATCACATCCCAAGAGCAGCCCCTAGTAATACAAAGAGCACATGTTATACACTCATATACTCACTCATATCCATTCCATACTATATACAATCACAGAATCTTTTCCTATGTAGAGTGATGACAACTGACCTCTTCAAAATCAGGAGAATGCATAATCAAAGTCAGTAGTATCATGTTATTGAATACCATAAAACTACTAGGCATCATGAATTATATGTGTAGTTCTTGAAGCAACCACTATTTGCCTGACCATGATCCAGGAATGGAGTCATGGAAGGAGAATTCTGAATGCTTGCAAGAACACTCCAAGCAAACAAGACAAGGGACTTGTGCTCTCAGTTTCTTCAAAATACAGACTTGCTCTTGGAAAATGTTTTAAGGTTCCTCCTAGGTGTAGCAGACAGGAATGAATTTATTTCAGATTACTCATTATTGCTTGCTATTTTGTTCAAATAAATGTTCAAAGTATTCATTATATGCTTCTATGGGGAAATGTTTCTGCCCCATGTGGCTTGTCCTTGTAATTTTATACAGCTTGAATCATGAGAACCTTACTTCTGTGACCTTTCTTAAACCTCAAAGTATACATTTTCTGAGGTTTTGAATAAAGGTTCTGTTTCATGAGCCTCATTTATTGGCTCCATTCACCCGGTTCCCACCACTACTAGAGCAGTGCCATCTAATGAGCTTTATAACAAGAGTGCTAATTTTTTTCACGTTTCAGTAAAATCTATAGTTTACTACCATTTGTAGAAATAAAATCTTGTATATATAGTTAAAGATTTTATTTATTTTTAAATTTCATGTTTATGAATATTAGCCTGCATGTGTACCGTATATATGTTTGATGTCTAAGGAGGCCCAGAAAAGGTTTGGGATCCCCTGAAACTAGAGTTACAAATAATTGTGATTATGCCTGACACAGGTGCTGGGAAACGAACCTAGGTACTTTGTAAGAATAGTAAGTATTCTAAAGTGCTGAGTCGTATCTTCATGTCCAACATTGTATATTTTAAATAATCAGTAAACACTAAGGAAATATTCCAAGTATAACAGCAGGTGCTATGAGAAGGTCAAGCAGATGGAAAGTGAAATTGATCAAGGATGAGGCAATGTCAGTGCTGTGAGACCTATTAGCCAAGGAGAGCATCCTGTTCAGTTTGTTATAGCATAAGCCCTTTATTTTGAAATGATCTGTTCCTCTCTATTTTTTAAATCTATATGATTTGTCTATTTTTTTTATAGTATGCAGTTAGACTTTTCAAAGCAGCAATAAGATTAGTAAAGCACCATGGTGACTGAATCCTTCCAGTGATGTTTAAGTTCACTGCTGTGATTTCATTACGTAGTCGTGAACAGATGACGTAGTTTCTAAAACTTTGATGGTATATATAGGATTCTCCCTTCAAACATGAGCGAAATGTGGGAAATCTTTGAAAATACTGGTGGGTTTAAAAAGATAAGACATATTTAATTCCTAGGAACAAATAGAGTATGTACTTTGTTGATTTATAGCCTCCTCTTGATGCTTATACAAAGATGTGCCATTGTCAATGAAAGAACTTAGGTTTTCATTGTTTATTTATTTGTTCATTTGTTTGTTTTTGCCTCATAAACTGGCCATGTGAACCTGTGTGTGGGGGGGGGAGAGAAAGAGAGAGAGAGAGAGAGAGAGA
>NW_022196891.1:3898558-3948880 GCF_008632895.1 Mastomys coucha
AGAGAGAGAGAGAGAGAGAGAGAGAATCTGAATCTGGCAGGAAAAGAAAAAAACACATGGTCTTTTTATCTTATTTAATCTAGATTTTTACTTTGCTCAATCACTATATTTTTGCATACATGGTAGTTTACAAAAAGTTGGATAATTATTTTTCTTCTCTCCTTAGCTTTTTTTGGTTATCAATCTTATTGATTTATACTTCCTTTGATAGGCAGACTAATAGACTCAGAAAGTGTTTATATCCCAACACCCAATACCTATGATTTTGTTCCCTCATACACCAAAAGTAAAGTAAATGTATCAAGAAGATGGAACTAAGGTTACTTATCACTTACATTTTAGATAGGAGAATATTATGGATCAATTAGGGGGCTTATTATAGAAATCAATGACCCAAAAGCTGGAAAAAAGAGGACAAGGTCAGAATTACATAAAGAGATGTGGTTAGGAGAATGGTCTCAGAGACACAGCTGTACTGGTTATAAAAGTCCAGAAGTGACCATAGCCTAAGAAACACCAAGAAACTTGAACAGAACAAGAAAGGACATAGACATGGATTTTCCTTTGGAACCCTGAGGGAAAGCATTCAAGTTCGTGAACAGTCACTTTTGTTGAGAGAAAATTTCACTAGTCGTCTGAACTAAGATACAGTAAAAATGTTCTTAGGCACTGTAGTGTGATGTCTTCTTATGACACATGGAGAAAGTTAATGGAGTCTTGTTATCCAGCTGTGACTGGCCTTAGTCTGCATGATGACATGTCTTTGGATTGAAACTAGCTGCACTGACTAACTAAGGTATCTTTCCAATTATTTTGTAAAATCCACTTATTTTTGAAATCCACTAATTTATATGCTTAAGAAGTAGAGTCTAGACTAAACTATTAAAAAATTTTAGAGCAGTTATGAGTCATTCCAAAGTACAAATAAAGTTAGTGCTAAATATCCATACAGTATAGTGAGAGAGAAACCTTTTAAGCTATTCATAGAAATGAGAGAAATTTGAAAAAATATTTAATGTCATTTTTAAGTTAATATTCTAAAATTTTAGAATTTCTTTTTAAAATTAATTAATTAATTAGTTTTTATACTCCATATTTAATTCCCCCCAATACCTGTCCACTCTCCAACTGTTCCTCATCCCATACCTTCTCCCCAACCCCCTGTCTTCATGTTGATGTCCCCACTACTCACCCCACCTGGCATCTAAACTCCGTGGGACCTCCAGTCCCTTGAGGGTTAGGTGCATCATCTCTGAATGAACACAGCCTCTACTGTATGTGTGTTGGGGGCCTCATGACAGCTGGTGCATGCTGCCCGTTTGATGGTCCAATGTTTGAGAGATATCAGGGGTCCATATTAGTTGAGACTGCTGGTCCTCCTACAGGGTCATCCTTCTCCTCAGCTTCTTTCAGCCTTCCCTGATTCAACAACAGGGATCAGCTGCTTCTGTCCATTGGTTGGGTGCAAATATCTATATCTGACTCTTTCAGCTGCTTGTTGGGTCTTCTGGAGTGCGGTCATGATAGGTCCCTTTTTGTGAGTGCTCTATAGCCTCAGTAATAGTGTCAGGCCTTGGGACTTCCCCTTGAGCTGTGTCCCACTTTGGACCTGTGGCTGGACCTTCTTTTCCTCAAGCTCCTCTCCATTTCCATCCCTGTAATTCTTTCAGGAACAATTATGGGTCAGAGTTGTGACTGTGGGATGGCTGCCTCTCCCTCATTTGATACCCTGTTTTTCTGCAGGAGGTGGGCTCTATACTTTGCCTCTCTCTACTGTCAGGAATTTCTTCTAAGGTCTCTCCCTTGAGTCCTGAGAATATTGCACCTCCCAGGTGTCTGGTGCATTCTGGAGGGTTGCCCCTCTTCCAAACTCCTATCTCCTGAGGTTGCCTGTTCCTATTCTTTCTTCTGGCCCTCAGGGCTTCAGTACTTTTCCCTTATTCAATACCAGATCAAGTTCCCTTCCCCCCCCCCACTAAGTCCCCCCACCATCCATGTTCACTTTCCCACCCAGGTCCCTCCCTTCCTCCCCACTTGTGGTTCCTTTCTTGTCCCTTCCAAGTGGGAATAAGGCATCCTCTCTTGGGCACTTCAGCATGTTGATCTTTTTGAGCTTCTTGGAATGGTGTTCTAGCTTCGTAATCACTGAAGTATGTTGATATCCTATCATAGCAGTTATATAAGATGCCTACAATAAGCTTTGGGAAAGGCAGCATTTGACATGTTGGTCGTGAATGGCACAAAAAGTACAGAATTTCTAAAGATGATGCTATACACATCCCAAGAAATCGATCTCATTATAAACTTTTCCTAATTTCTTACCCTGTAATTAAACTCTGTAAGGTTGTAGATTTTTAAATATATGCAGATTTTTAAATATATTTAAATATAAATGAGAGGACATAAATAACTCCATTAAAGAAATGCAAGAGAACACAGGTAAACAGGTACAAGCCCTTAAAGAGGAAACACAAAAGTCCCTTAAAGAATTATAGGAAAGCACAACCAAACAGGTGAAGGAATTGAACAAAACCATCCAGGAGCTAATAATGGAAGTAGAAACAATTAAGAAATCACAAAGAGAGACAACTCTGGAGATAGAAAACCTAGGAAAGAAGTCAGGAACCATACAAGCATCACCAACAGAATATAAGAGATTGAAGAGAGAATCTCAGGTGCAGAAGACACCATAGAAAACATTGAAACAACAGTCAAAGAAAATACAAAATGCAAAAAGGTCCTAACCCAAAACATCCAGGAAATCCAGGACAATGAGAAGACCAAACTTAAGGGTAATAGGTATAGAAAAGAGTGAAGACTCCCAACTTAAAGGGCCAGTAAATATCTTCAACAAAATTATAGAAGAAAACTTCCCTAACCTAAAGAAAGAGATGTCCATGAAAATATAAGAAGCCTACAGAACTCCAAATAGTTTGGAACAGAAAAGAAATTCCTTCTGCTACAAATAATCAAAACACCAAATGCACAAAACAAAGAAAAAATATTAAAGGCAGTGAGGAAAAAAGGTCAAGTAACATATAAAGGCAGACCTATCAGAATTACATCAGACTTCTCCCCAGAGACCATGAAAACCAGAAGATCCTGGGCTGATATCATACAGACCCTAAGAGAACACAAATGCCAGTCCAGGTTACTATACTCAGCAAAACTCTCAATTAACATAGATGGAGAAACCAAAGTATTCCATGACAAAAACAAATTTACACAACAATATCTTTCCACAAATCCAGCCCTTCAAAGGATAACCCTTTAAGGATACCCAGCAAAACTCTTAATTACCATTGATGGAGAAACCAAGGTATTTGATGACAAAACCAAATTTACACAATGTATTTCCACAAGTCCAGTCCTTCGAAGGATAATAAATGGAAAACTCCCACACAAGGAAGAAAATTACATCCTAGAAAAAGCAAGAAAGTAATCTTTCAACAAGCTAAAAGAAGATAGCCACATGGACAGAATTCCAATTCTAACAACAAAAATAACAAGAAGAAACAATTATATTTCCTTAATATCTCTTGATATCAATGGACTCAATTCCCCAATAATAAAAAGACATAGACTATCAGAGTGGGTACATAAGCAGGACCAAACATTTTGTTGCATACAGGAAACCCACCTCAGTGACAAAGACAGACACTACCTCAGAATTAAAGGCTGAAAAACAATTTTCCAAACAAATGGTTCCAAGAAAAAAACTGGAGTAACCATTCCAATATGGAATAAAATAGACTTTCACCCTAAAGAGATCAAAAATGATGAGGAACACTTCATATTCATCAAAGGTATGATCTACCAAGATGAATTCTAAATTCTGAACCTCTATGCTCCAAATCAAAGGGCATCTACATTCATAAAAGAAACTTTACTAAAGCTCAAAGCACACATTACACTGCACACAATAATAGTGGGAGATTTCAACACCCCACTCTCTGCAATGGACAGATTGTGGGAACAGAAACCAAACAAAGACACAATGAGAATAACAGAAGTTATGAAACAAATGGATTTAACAGATATCTATAGAACATTTTACCCTAAAACAGAAGGATATACCTTCTTCTCAGCACCTCATGGTACCTTCTCCAAAATTAACCATATTATCAGTCACAAATCAGGCCTCAACAGATACAAGAAGACTGAAATAATTTCCTTGCATCTTATTAGATCACCATGGACTAAGGCTGTTCCTCAATAACACCATAAACAATAAAAAACCCACATACACATAGAAGCTTAACAACACTCTACTCAATGATAACATGGTCAATGAAGAAATAAAGAATTAAAGACTTTTTAGAATTTAATGAAAATGAAGTCACAACATACCCAAACTTATGGGACATAATGAAAGCAGTCCTAAGAGGAAAAATCATAGCTCTGAGTGCCTCCAAAAAGAAAGGTGAGAGATCATACACTAGCAATTTAACAGCACATCTGAAAGCTCTAGAACAAAAAGAAGCAAATTAACCCAAGAGAAGTCAATGGCAGGAAATACTCAAACTCAGGGCTGAAATCAACCAAATGGAAACAAAAAGAACTATAAAAAGAATCAACCAAACTAGAAGCTGATTCTTTGAGAAAATGAACAAAATAGATAACTCTTAGCCAGACTAACTAGAGGGCATAGAGACAGTATCCTAATTAACAAGATCAGAAATGAAAAAGAAGACATAACAACAGAAACTGAGGAAATCCAAAAAATCATGAGATCCTACTACAAAAGCCTCTACTCAACAACACTGGAAAACCTGGATGAAATGGACAATTTTCTAGACAGATACAGGGTACTAAATTTAAGTCAAGATCAGATAAAACATCTAAACATTCCTGTATCCCCTACAGAAATAGAAGCAGTCATTAATAGTCTCCCAACCAAAAAAAGCCCAGGACCAGATGGGTTTAGTGCAGAGTTTTATCAGACCTTCAAAGAAGACCTAATACCAAGAATCCTCAAAATAGAAACAGAAGTTACTCTTCCCAATTTGTTCTATGAAGCCACAATTACTCTGATACCTAAACAGAACAAAGAACTAACAAAGAAAAAAACTTCAGATCAATTTCCCTAATGGATATTGATGAAAAAAAAAGCTCAATAAAATTCTTTCAAACTGAATCCAAGAACACATGAAAATGATCATCCATCATGATCAAGTAGGCTTCATCCCAGGGATGCAGGGATGGTTCAATATATGGAAATCCATCAACGTAGTTCACTATATGAACAAATTCAAAGAAAAGAACCATATGATCATCTCATTAGATGCTGAGAAAGCATTTGACAAAATGTTTTCATTCCTGCACCCGTTCATGATAAAAGTCTTAGAAAGATCACAAATTCAAGACCCATAACTAAACATTGTAAAAACAATATACAGCTCACCTGTAGCCAATATCAAAGTAAAGGGAGAGAAATATGAAGCAATCCCACTAAAATCAGGGACTAGACAAGGCTGTATACTCTCTCCCTACCTATTCAATATTGTACTTGAAGTACTAGCCAGAGCAATTAGACAACATAAGATGATCAAAGGGATGCGAATTGGAAAGGAAGAAGTCAAATTATCAGTATTTGCTGATGATATGATAGTATACTTAAGTGACCCCAAAACTTCCACCAGAAAACTCCTAAACCTGATAAGCAACTTCATCAAAGTAGCTGAATACAAAATTAACTCAAGCAAATCTGTGGCCTTCCTCTACACAAACAATAAACAGGCTGAGAAAGAAATTAGGGAATCAACACCCTTCACAATAGTCACAAATAGTATAAAATACCTTGTTGTGACTCTAACTAAGCTAGTGAAAGATCTGTATGACAAGATCTTCAAGACTCTGAAGAAAGAAATGGAAGAAGATCTCAGATGATGGAAAGACCTCCCATACTCATGGATTGGCAGGATTAATATAGTAAAAATGGCCATCTTGCCAAAAGCCATCTACAAGTTCAATGCAATCACCATCAGAATTCCAACTCATTTTTTCACAGACTTAGAAAGAGCAATTTGCAAATTTATCTGGAATATCAAAAAACCTAGGATTGTGAAAATTATTCTCAACAATAAAAGAACCTCTGGTGGAATCACCATCCCTGACCTTAAGCTTTACTACAGAAAAATTATGATATAAACTGCATGATATTGGTACAATAACAGGCAGGTGGATCAGTGGAATAGAATTGAAGTTCCAGAAATGAACCCACACAGCTATGATTACTTGATCTTTGACAAAGGAGCTAAAACCATCCAGTGGAAAAAAGACAGCATTTTCAACAAATGGTGCTGCTGGTTCATCTCACGCTTAGCAAGTAGAAGAATGCAAATCGATCCATTCCTATGTCCTTGTACAAAGCTCAAGTCCAAGTGGATCAAGGACCTCCACATAAAACTAGATACACTGAAACTAATAGAAATGAAAGTGGGGAAGAGCCTCGAGCATATGGGCACAGGGGAAAATTTCCTGAACAGAACAACGATAGCTTATGCTCTAAGATCAAGAATTGACAAATGGAACCTCATAAAATTACAAGGCTTTTGTAAGGCAAAGGACACTGTCAATAGGACAAAATGGCAACTAACAGATTGGGAAAATTCTTTACCAATCCTACATCCGATAGAGGGCTAATATCTAATATATACAAAGAACTCAAGAAACTCAAACCACAAGAATCTCAAGAAAAAGGAAGATCAAAGTGTGGATATTTCCATTCTTCTTAGAAGAGAGAATAAAATACCCATGGAAGGAGTTGCAGAGACAAACTATGGAGCAGAGACTGGGAGAAGGACAATTCAGAGACTGCTCTACCTGGGAATCCTTCCCATATTTAATCACCAAAGCTAGATGCTATTGTGGATGCCAGCAAGTGCTGGGAGACAAGAGCCTGATATAGCTGTTTCTTGAAAGGCTCTGATAGTGCCCAACTAATACAGAAGTAGAGGCTCACAGCCATCCATTGGACTGAGCACAGGGTCCCCACTGATGGAACTAGAGAAAGGACTCAAGGAGCTGAAGGGTTTGCAACCCTTTAGGATGAACAACAATATGAACTAACTAGTACCGTCGGAGCTGCCAGGAACTCAACCACCAACCAAAGAGTACACATGGTGGTGGGACTCATGGCCCCAGCTGCATATGTAGCAGAGGATGACCTAGTTGGTCATCAATGGGGGGAGAGGCCCTTGGTCCTGTGAAGGTTCTATACCCTAGTGAAGGGGAATGCCAGGGTCAGGAAGCAGGAGAAGGTGGGTTGGTGAGCAGGGGGACGGGGGAGCGAACAGGTTTTTTTGGATTTTTTTTTTCAAAGGGGAAACTGGGAAAGGGGATATCATTTGAAATATAAATAAAGAAAATATCTAATAAAAAAATCTTCTTTGTCAGAAAGCATGCATACAGATTTTACAATAGGAAGCTTCATATTTAATATTAAGGGATCAGCAATGATGAATACTCCTGGAGGTATCAGCAATGATGAATACTCCTGGAAGTATCAGCAATGATGAATACTCCTAGAGGTATGTTTTGCTCTTCTTAGAAAATGTAACTTATAGACACCTTTAAACTAACTACTCTATGAAGGTTTATAAGAACTTGACGCTGTTATGTTTTTGCCATGATTTGGTTCCCAGAAACACACACATACACATAACAATTAGTGATACAATGAACTTAAATGATTGTTTATTATTAAAGGTAAATGAAGCATATAGCAAATGACTTCATGTGAGTTTAAATATTTATACTTAATATATATTGCATATACTTGCATACTGGTATACTCTCCATTTTACTTTTAACATGGCAGATTACATGGGCTCAGAATGTACAGTGCTATTCAATTAGCCTCACTTTGCTCTTTTCCATCCTTATTTGAAACGTTCTCTCTTCCCAGTCAGAAGTGTCTCAGACTTGATTGTTTTAAAATGTGATCACTGGAGTTATTTGCATTCTTCCCACATTATATCTGGCTGACAAGGAAATCCAACAGTACATTAGATATCAATGGGTGAAGTAGAAAGAAGGTGGCTTGGGATGTGGCCTGCCTCAGAGCCAAGGGCGATCCTAATTATCACTTGCTTTTTCCATCTTAGTAAAGCAACCGTGTCTCTGTCTGAGGTCATCCTACATCTTTCTCCAGTTGATAATGCTTTATTATCCCCACTTGGATTTTGGCTTATGTAGTTCATCTCTGGTCCTCAACAGCAAGGTGTTTTGTCTCTATTCTTGGTGACTATGATGAGTTGGTTTAATGTCAACTTGTTACAAATTGGAATCACTTGAGTAGGGAGTCTCAAGTGTCCTACATGCCTTGATCAGTATGGGAAGACTCATCTGAACTGTAGACACTGCGTTCTGATGTCAGTCCATATAGGAAGGACACTGCAGAAGGAAGAACACCTCCCCCATTTGCTTGTTTTTGCTGTTGATTCCTGCACTGATACCAGAGCAAGCATTTTCAAGCTTTCACCATGGGCTAGGGACCAGTGGCTTTCCAGGAGCCTTCTAGACTTCGAGCATCAGATTTGAAAAGTTGAGACACTCAGCCGTGTGGACTAGGACACTATATATGTTGTCACCCTCAAGTCTAGTAAGAGATAGCCATTGAGGGATTATGCCAACTGCTGAAGAACTTCAGGACTGAATAACTATCATGTTTCAGGTCTCAGGTATAATTTTATGGCTCTACAGTTGCCACTATTTTAAGTCAGATTTAACACACACACACACACACACACAAACATACATACACACACACACACACACACACATACACACACACTCACTCACACACTTCATTAGTTTTGTTCCCCTAGGATATTTCCATACTAGCTAATATCTCATGTAGCCATCTGTGATGTGCCCACTTGGCTCAGCAAGGATTTTACTCTCTCATGATATATGAAGGTCCATGCACACTAGAATCCCCTAGGAGCTCTGGGATCTTCTAGCCTATCCTAGGAGACCCAGGAGCTCTGGGATCTTCTAGCCTATCCTAGGAGACCCATGATCTATCTTCAGGGTATGTCCAGAAGAGTAATTCTTCCTTCCCGTGCAGGATTTCTACTTAGTTCTAAAAGTTTCCTGGGAAGTCTCTACTATAATTCATTTCTTGAGGGTGATTGTCTTGCTTCCTCTGTCTGTGTTTCATGACCACTGTCTAGAACTGCATAGGCCATAGACATTTCTTCCTGTGGCAAAAAAAAAAAAAAAAAAAAAAAAAAAAACCTTTTCTTGCCTCAGACATCTCTATGTCTCTTTACTGTAGCTAACACTGTGGCCAGAAGTTAAGGCTTAGATCTTAATATAAAAAAGGCCTTTTAAATTAGTTACATAATCTTCCCATATACCTCCACTGAGCTAGTCTTTTAACTGACTTTTCCATAAAGGAATGTGAGGATATCTAACAAAACTTCCAAAGTGGAGAAAAATTCTTTTTAATACAGGTTGTCTCTAAAGAACAGAAGAGGCCATGTGGGTAGTGAAAAGTGTTACCCTTCTTAGATATTCTTTTAGGAGATGATCTCAAGTATTCCCACATGCAGGAGGCCCACCCTTTGATTGACTTTCAAAACACACAAAGGAGAGAGACTGCTTTCATAGGTCCTTTGATCAGGATGATTTGAGCGGTAAATAGTGGTCATACATACAGAAAGCCAAAATCCAGACCGGTTCCTGTGTTCCTGGAACCTGCTTGCATGGCGTTTGACCTTCTGTCTCATTGTGCAGGTCAACATGAAGGCTGCTAGCTCAAGAATCAGCAGGGTCTTGAGGAAGAAACTAAACAGGAGACAGAAATAAGAGTATGTCATTCCTCGTGTGAGCCTGTGGGTATTCAGCTTGAGGCAGTTGTGAATCTGAAAGGATCTGAGTGAGAAATTAAAGCAACAGACAATGAATAGGTAGACATCTCAGATAACAAAACAAATTAATCACACTTACCTTCGTGGCCACAAGAAGGGAGAACACCTGGGCTGAATGCCATGTGAATGATTTCAACGTCCCTTGGAGAGTGAAGAAATAACTCCTCATGAAAGCAGACCTGCAGAAACAGCTGTAAAATAGGGAGCACCTGGAAGAGCTCACCTTGTACGGCAGCAAACTCTATAGAAAATCTCTAAAACTTCTGGGGAAGCTGTCCCTGGCGGTCAGAATGGAGATTTGCATACGTTCGTATGATTGTGCCTTGTTTCAAGAAATATTCTGGATTTTCCCACATATTCTCAGGAGCCCTTGACCCACTAAAGAAACACCATGACCCACTAAAGAAAAGAGGATGCTGCTCTCACAAGCACTTCAGTACTCCATGTATTACAATGCTATTCCTTTCTCAAAAGCTCCAGTTAAAGAGATAAGTGTTAGCCACAGAGTTTTTCTCGATTTCTATGGATCACGAGTGAAACACGTGAGAAAATGTCCACCTGAGACAGAAAAACACAATCACAGAAGAGAAAAGTAGCCCTGGGGTCTCTTGTGAATGCTCTCAGATGGCCCTCCAATATGGATAAGCAAAGAAGTAAGAGTATCTTTAAAATATTGGACTCTAGCTTTCAGGCTGTATCTGTGAGCTGAGAAATGTATGACAACGAACAGTTGCTTATGAGTAAGAACTTACTGTAAAAGGCAAGTTTCAGGGAGGAACTAATGATCTGTCCTTGGGAGCCCTTTATTTACTGTTCGAGAAACCTGAGCGCCTTTCGCAGCTACCAGGCAGATAGTTAGAGAAAAATTGATTCTTCTCCCAGGATTTTGCAACAGCCTCGATAACTGATTAAGTGCTTCTGGCCCTACCTTTTTAGGTTTAGTGGCTGCTCTGCAGTGGTCAGCAACATCTTCCATGCAGCAATTAGCAGTAATAAGTAGGAGTCGCACAATTGATGGTGTAATATGCCCAGACAGCGCGGAAGCAGCAGTTATGAAATGCTTCATTGAAGAGAGCTCTTGTACTCTGCACTTCCCTCCCATCAATTTTCCCGGTAGCAGAACCTAATCAAGGTGCAATGCGGGTTGTGCAGAGACAGTGTGAGCTCAGGTGGAGAGCTTTCTGTCTTCTCCCTAAAGACTAACCTTTCTTGTTATGAATTCGTTCTTCCTTCATCCAGACTGAATTTTCTCCTCAATTAATGCTTAGGGAGTTCAAATAAAAGGCTCAGGCTTCTGAGGGCTGCACAGATGGGCACATACTTCTTTGTCTGTGTTACAGTGGCTTTATTTCAATTATTTCTTTCTATATTCTTTCTTAGGGTTTCCATCTCAGTTTACACACACTCCCGTGTGTGTAAACCACATTTGTGTATTTTGTTTGCTTTTTCCACTAAACTGCTGAACATATTCATAGTAACTCCTTTGGATTCAGATCAGATGATTCCAACATCATTCTCCTGAGAAAACTGTGATGTTTGCTTTTTAGTATGTCTTGAGATATATCGTTGTTGAGACAGGTATGCTGTATGGGGTGAAAGGAGCTCATTATAGGTTGTGTAACACATTTTTGTTACTCTGACCAATGCCTTAAAGAACCACTTAAAGGAATAAAAAATAGTTAGACTCACAGTCTCAGCCTTCATTTTGCTGGCTACTTTTATTTAACCTCTGGCAATAAGGAAGACCGTCACAACAAAGCGGGCCTGGTGGAGCAGGACTGCTTCTCTGTCAACTAGTGGCACCCACACTCACTTCCTATGGAAGTAACTTCTTGCCTTTGCTGGTAGGAGTTTATCCCTGTCTACATACAGTGAATCATTCTGATGTACTAAAGAATATGGATGCTAAGGGATTATTGGATGCTTTATTTCATTTCACCACACATTTTCCTGAGGTCACATAGACACATGCTTTGTTATCATAGAAGCTTCTTTTTTTATTGGTTATTTTATTTATTTACATTTCAAATGTTATCCACCTTCCTGTTTTCCCCTTTGCAAACCCCTATCTCATCCTCCTCCCCCTGCTTCTATGAGGATGCTCCTCCACCCATCTACCCACTCCAGCCTCACCACCCTAGCATTCCCCTAAGTTGGGGTAATGAGCCCTCACAGAACCAAGGGCCTTCCCTACAATTGATGCCAGATAAGGCCATCCTCTACTACATATGCAGATGGAGCCATGGGTCCCTCCACGTGTATTCTTTGGCTAGTGGTTTAGTCCTTGGTAGCTCTGGGGGTGGGGAGTCTGGTTGGTTTATATTGTTGTTCTTCCTATAGGGTTGGAAACCTTTTTAGCTCCATCAGTCCTTCCCCACCTCCTCCATTGGGGTCACCATACTCAGTCCCATG
The DNA here is from genome assembly GCF_008632895.1 of Mastomys coucha. Lineage (NCBI taxonomy): Eukaryota > Metazoa > Chordata > Mammalia > Rodentia > Muridae > Mastomys > Mastomys coucha. The sequence continues at coordinate 3,910,849 of NW_022196891.1, forward strand.
GTTGGATGCAAGCAACTGCATCTGTATTGTTCAGGCTTTAGTAGAGCCTCTCAGGAAACAGCTGTATCAGGCTCCTGTCAGCAAGCACTTCTTAATATCAGCAATAGTGTCTGGATTTGGAGGCTGCATACGGGATGGATATCCAGGTAAGGAACTCTCTGGATGGCCTTTCCTTAGGTTTCTACTCCACTTTTTGTCCCTGTATTTCCTTTAGACAGGAACAATTCTGGGTAAATATTTTGAGATGGGTGGCTGGCTACATCCCTTAGTTGGGGGCCATGCCTAGCCTCTGCATATGGTCTCTACAAGTTCTCTGTCCCTTTTGTTGGGTATTTCAGATAATGTCATCACTGTTGGGTCCTGGGAGCTTCTTGTTTTCCTGGCATCTGGGACTTTCTGGTAGATACCCCCAGTTCCCCATCCCCCACGGTTACACAACTTTGTTCAATTTCCTGACTCTGTATATCTCCCCCATCTTCTCCATACCTGATCCTGCCCCATTATCCTTTCTACCCCTTTCTCCCTCCCAAGTCCATCCCTCCCTACTGTGATTTTTTTTGTTTCCCCTTTTAAGTAAGACTCAGGCATCCACACTTGGTCTTCCTTCTTCTGGAGCTTCATATGTTCTGTGAGTTTTATCATGGGTATTCTGAGATTTTTTTTCCAATTATCCACTTAATACTGGGTATATACCATGTGTGTTCTTTTGTGACTGGGTTACCTCAAGCTCAAGTCCAAGTGGATCAAGGACCTCCACATAAAACCAGATACACTGAATCTAATAAGAGAGAGAGTGGAGAAAAGATTCGAATACATTGACCCAGGAAATTTTCCTGAAGAGAACACCAATGGCGCAGGCTCAAAGGTCAATCGGAAACAAATGGGACGTCATAAAATTGAAAGTCTTCCATAAGGCAAAGGACATTGTCATCAGGACAAAATGGTAACCTACAGATTGGGAAAAGATCTTTAGCAACTCAACTTCCATAGAGGGCTAGCATCCAATGTATACAAAGAACTCAAGAAGTTAGACTCCAGAGAACCAAATAACCCTATAAAAAATGGGGTACAGAGCTAAGCAAAAAATTCTCAACTGAGGAATCTTGAATGGATGAGAAGCACCTGAAGAAATGTTCAATATCCTGAAATTCTATGTTACACCAATCAGAATGCCTAGGATTACTAGTTATTTACTTGTCAGAAAAACTCAGGTAAAAGCAGATGCTGGTGAGAATGTGGAGAAAAAGGAACACTCTTCCATTGATAGTGAGATTTCAAGTTGGTAAAACCACTCTGGAAATCAGTCTTGTGGTTCCTCAGAAAACTGGACATAGTACTATCTGAGGACCCAGCTATACCACTCCTGGGAATATACCCAAAAGATGCTCCAGCAAATGCAAAGAAACATTCTCCATTATGTTCATAGCATCCTTATTTATAATAGCCAGAAGCTAGAAACTACCTAGATGTTCCTCAACAGAGAAATGGATACAGAAAATATGGTACATTTATATAAGGAAGTACTACTCAATTATTGAAAACAATGACTTCATGAAATTTTCAGGCAAATGAATAGAACTGGAAAATATACAATCTTCTTAATGAGTCTCTATACTTTCAAATTCACTCTGAAACAATATCATCCACACATTTCAAGCCCAGACTCTCAAGACCAATATTTATCTAATATAAAGGGGCTTATTGAATCAAAGCCTGTAAAAAGTTATGGAATTCTAGCAGTAAGTCTCATTGGTGATTGGATATGTGTGCCAGAACTGACAGTTGAGATCATTTTTATAAACAATGAAAAGAGGAAAAGAAAAGTGTCAATGTAACCTAACTGGTTGTAGATAAGAGAGGTAAGTGGTATGCAGTGGACAGTGTAATGTATTCTGGGATAACAGGGCAATCTGATAAGAGAATGTGGTGATTTGTGGTTAGTCCATGTTATTGTCTAGAAGAAAACCTTTGAACATGAAAGTGTTGACTTGTAGATGTTCAGCATTAATGCTTCCTTATAGACACAGAAATGTGCAATAGTCTTTCATTGCTTTCAGGTCACAACTAACAATTGATTTAATTTTCTTGTTATCCCCACCATCACCACTTTCTAGATTTTGTGGTTAATTTAGTGCACCTCAGTATACTTTATCACTCAGTAACTTAGACCTTCCTTTTCCAAGCTATACTCAGCATGAGACCCGGAAGCAGATGATGATTCTCTTTCATAGGCAATTTTCATGCTACTACAACTTGTTAATTTTTAAGATGTTATTTTTGTTTCCTTAGGAGTGGCAGCTTATTCCCCCAATTTCTTCATCATATGACTTGAAATAACTTTTTATCCTCTCTGCTACTGCTCTTACTATTACCTTACAATTGTTCCCTTTGGCAGCCAATTTAGGTACCATGCTGACATCTTAAACCACAAAACCAGTCTCTGGTGCTCTTGCCATGTGTGCCTGTGGACGATAATTATCTTTACCAGCATCTCTGATGAAAATAACCTGAAATTCTCAGTTTGTTTCCAGTCTGCTTCCTTCTCTTCAGTGTGTTTTCTACAGTGTTATCAGGATCATGTGCCCAGACCAAGTCGTATAGTCCTTCTACCCCTTTAACTGTGTGGTCCCTTTGGAAGTTCTACCCAACAGGAGCAATATGTCGAGTGTTCCAATGAATATTAATGCCTCCAAGACTGTGCCTGTACTACCCTCTGCTCATCACATCTTTGTAGAGGTCTAGTAGACAATTCAAACCACTCCGTTCCTGTTCTTCATGACAATTCTGCTACTATTCTTTTCTACTTTTGTGAATAATATCATTCTCTGCATCTAGCAAAACAAAAACCAAGTTGCAAAAGTTGGGCCAGGCACATCTCATCCTACTGCTACTATACCTTCTGTTAGCCAGTCTTCTCAACTCTGCATCCCTTGAACTTCAAATCCAATCATGGTGTCTTCTGCCTCTCTTCTCAACTCACTCAACTATTGTCAATTGGTTTAGAGTAATGGCCTCTTGATAAAACATCCTGATGACACCCTTGCTCTAATCTCCCTAAATTGTGCAGAGAAGATAAAAAGATATTTAGGAAGTAAAATATTGATTGTATCCTTTTTACTCATTTAATTCCTTAAGCTGCTATCCTTGGAAAAGAAATTATAATACAGATGCATGACCGTTGCCTTAAGTTTATGTGGCACCTACCTGCTGCCTATTTACCAAACCCTCCACTTTGCCTATTTGCTTTTTCTCTACATTTGTCTGTGTTCTTACTCTTGAGTGTAGTAAGTCTTCGCTAACATCAGGATCTTTCTGTAAGGTTTACTTGATCCAAGAACTCTTTTCTCTAGACTGCACATTATTCCCATATTGGAACATATAACCTGTATTCAGGAAAACATTCCTGGCCTACTATATGTAAGAGCCTCCGTAATGCACTCAAGGTAGTTATTATAGCACTTCTGTACATCTTATTCATAACTTTGGTTAACATCATAAATAATGTACATCATGTATTTTTATTCATTTATTATCTCTCTATCAAGCTCTATCAGTCTATAAAATGAACAATACAAGGACTTTGTATCCTTCTTGCCTACTTATATTTGTACCCTAGAACCTTTGGTGGCATGTGACAGATGCCTAGCAAATACTGTTGAGTTAAAATAAGTCTACTCACTGTTATTCTCTGGATGAGATCTGATTTGTAGCACATCATATAAGTACTGTATTTTCATCTCTTAAATATCTCTGAGATTTGCTCACCTTTCCAGCCACACTCTACTTAATGTGATTTAGGTCTTCATCATCCTTCTCACAGTCTGCCAAAACAAACTTATTTTCCTTCCTTTCAGCCATTATTTCTTTCAGGCAATTTCTCAGAAAATAGCCAGGATAATTGTTGTATAATGCACACATATTCTTGAATTTATACATCTGAAATCATGTCATTGATCCAGTACAACCTGCCAGAAAAAAAAATTCTATTTAGTAAAATGTTCAATAGCCCCATGGTCTACTATATGCTTAATCCCCTCTTCTTTTTCATTTATTTTCCTTCATCTTTGATTCTTTTAGGAGCTCGCCTTTTCTTTTGGGACTCAGAATAGATATTTCCCTCTCCTGCTTCATTGTCTGTTTTGTTCACATCTCTACTTCAAGAATCAATTAACTCAGCTCGTCTAAATCCTACCCCAATCTCATTCCAGCTCTATAGCAGAATGCTTACTAAGGCCTTTCTTCCCCTACCCTACACCTTCAGTGAGTAAAAAAAAAAAAAAGTTCTCCTCTTAGCTCCCCTCCTCCAAATCATTGTTTATCCAGGTTCTGAAATCCATCGGGCACTCTCTGAGAACCTGACACTGACACAGGTAGGCTAACTGTAGATCTTCTCCCTCTCTTTCCATTCCTCCAAGTCTAATCCTTAAGTCTAATGGCCAGCTTTGTAGCACTGTAGGTGATGGCCTCTCCTCACTCTTGCCATCATTCCCGTAGGAGAAAGGAGCTTAAGGTGGAACACAAAGCTCTCTTTCCTCTTGTGGACTTACTCAGCTCCTCTGTCCTAGCCCATTCTCACTTTTGAGTGTCGGCTCTGAACTCCAAGAGCTACATTTTACCCAGAACCCTCTGGGGCCAAACCTATCAGCATCCCAGAAGAATTTCCTAGCAAGCAACGACAGTCACCACACCACTTTCTGTGGACCAGAGAGGGGAACACAAACCAAGGACAAAAACATCTATTCAACAAGACAAGACCAGATACCAACACCTAAAATTCTGATTTTCCAAAATCCAAAAGTCTAGGCACAGCCATAAAGATGTAACCTATAACAGCCAGGACCAAATGTCTCAGCAAAAGTCCAAGAACCTTACCATAGCAGGCCCTAAGTATGGCAACATAGCCAAACACAAGGAAGAGACCTTAAAGCAATCTTTATAAATATGGTAGAAGTCCTAAAAGAGGACACAAATAAATCTCTTAAAGAAACTATCAAAATAAAAACAATGAAAGGGAATGAAGAAAACTATTCAAGACCTACAAATGAAAATAAATCTAAATAGAGGGAAATCTGGAAATGAAACATTTAGGAAGTAGAACAGAAACCTCAGAAGCACCTTTACAATAGAATACAAGAGATGGAATCTCAGGCATTGAACACATGATGGAAGAAATTGTTACCTCCATCAAAGAAAATCTTAAGTCTACCAATTTTTCAGCACAAAACATCCAGGAAATCTGGGGCACTATAAAAGGTCCAAATCTAAGAATAATAGGGATGGAGGAACAGAAAGAAATTCAGGTCAAAGCACAGCAAATAATTTCATCAAAGTTATAGAAGAAAATTTCCTTAACCTGACAGAGGAGATGACTATTAAGGTACAGGAGGCATACAGTACACCAAAAAGACCAGACCAGAAAAGGAAGTCCCATCAGCACATAATTATTAAAATACTAAACATACAGAAGAAAGAAATAATATTAAAATCTGCAAGGAAAAAAGACCAAGTAACATATAAAGGTAGACCTATTAGAATTATATCTGACTTTTCAATGGAGACTCTAAAAACCAGAAGGGCCTGGGAAAATGCTCTACAAACTCTAAGGGACCAAATATGTCATTCCACTATCTTATTCCAAGGAAACTTTCAATCAAATAGAAGTAGAAAATAAGACATTCCAAGATAAAACTTTATTTAAACAATATCCATCTGTAAATCAAGCCCTACACCTAAGAAGAGTTAGTGACACACAGGAAAACAAAAGCAATAAATAATCTCTGATCAGCCAATCAAAAAAGGGAAAAACCACATAGAGCACCACCAACAACAACAAAAATAACAACAAAAACAACAACAGCAAAAACAACAATAACAACAGCAATAAAATAATAGTAATCAACAAACACTTCTCATTGATATCTCTTGTCATTCATGATTTCAATTTCCAAATGAAATACCACAAGCTAACAGAATAGATATGAAAGCAGGATCCTAAAAACACACTGTAACTACAAGTATAATGATCGTCCCAGGGTAAATGGCTTGAAAAATTATTTTAAGTAAATGCACCTAAGAAGCAAGCTAGTACAGGCATTTTAATACCTAACAAAATAAACGTTAAACCTAAGCTAATTGGAAGTAACATAGAAGGACACTATATGGTAATCAAATGAAAAATCCACAAAGAAGACATTAAAAAAATTAAAATCTGTTTGCCAAATATAGGCCGCCTAAGTTGGAAAAAAAAAAAAAAGACACTATTAGAGTTCAAATCACATGTTTTCTTACACACACACAGATAGTGGGATATTTTAGTACCCCGTTCTCACCAACAGACTAGTCATTCAGGTACAAATAAAGTAGAGAAATGCTTGAGTTAACTGACATAAAATAAATGAACCTAACAGAAAGCTAAGGACATTTGACCCAATTTCAAAAGAATATATCTTCTTCTCAATAACTCAGGGAACTTTGTCCAAAATTGACCACATGCTCAGGCAAAGTGGAAGTCTCAACAGAGGGAAGAAAATTAAAATAATATCTTTCATTATATCTTATACTACAGATTGAGTTTAGATATCAACAACAGAAACAACAGAAAGCTTATAAACTTAAGCAACCTGAATAGCTCACTACTAAATGAAAAATGAGTAAAGTTAGAAATTATGAAAAAATTAAGGGTTGTGTAAAATTGAATAATAATGAGTAAAGACAATATCTAAACTTCTGGAACATAGTGAAGGCAGTTCTAATTGATAAGCTCAAAGCACTAGGATACATATATAAAATGGAAAGATCTCACATTAGTAACTTAATAGCATATTTGAAATCTATAGAATGAAAATAAGTTTAGCTCTGGACCCCATTTTTTAATAGGGTTATTTGGTTTTCTGGAGTCTAACTTCTTGAGTTCTTTGTGTATATTCGATATTAGCCCTCTATCAGATGTAGGGTTGGTAAGATATTTTCCCAATCTATTGGTTGCCCTTTTGTCTTATTGATAGTGTCCTTTGCCTTACAGAAACTTTGTAATTTTGTGAGGTCCCATTTGTCAATTCTTGATCTTTGAGCATAAGCTATTGGTGTTCTGTTCAGGAAATTTTCCCTTGTGCTCAAATGCTCAAGGTTCTTCCCCACTTTCTTTTCTATTAGTTTCAATGTATCTGCTTTTATGTGGAGGTCCTTGATCCACTTGGACTTGAGCCTTGTACAAGGAGATAAGAATGGATTGATTTGCATTCTTCTACATGCTAACCACCAGTTGAGCCAGCACCATTTGTTGAAAATACTATCTTTTTTCCACTGGAAGGTTTTAGCTCCTTTGTCAAAGATCAGGTGACCATAGGTGTGTGGGTTCACTTCTGGGTCTTCATAGAACCCAGATGAACTTTAACAGAGGAATGGATACAGAAAATATGGTAGATTTACATAATAAAGTACTACTCAGATATTAAAAATGATGAATTCATGAAGTTCTTAGGCAAATGGATGGAACTAGAAAATATCCTGAGTGAAGTAACCCAATCACAAAAGAACACACATGGAATACACTCACTGATAAGTGGATATTAGCCCAGAAGCTTGGAATATCCAAGATACAATTCACAGACCAAATGAAGCTCAAGAAGAAGGAAGACTACAGTGTGGATACTTCAGTCTTTCTTAGAAGGGGGAACAAAATACCCATGGGAGGAGATACAGAGACAAAGTGTTTAGCAGAGGCTGAAGCAAAGACCATCCAGAGACTGTCCCACTTGGTGATCCATCCCATATACAGTGACCAAACCCAGACACTACTGTGGATGTCAATGAGTGCTTGCTGACAGAAACCTGATATAGCTGTCTCCTGAGAGCTCTGATAGTGCCTGACAAATACAGAAGTCAATGCTCACAACCATCCATTGGACTGAGTACAGGGTCCCCAATGGAGGAGCTAGAGAAAGGACCCAAGGAGCTGAAGGGGTTTGCAGCCCCATAAGAGGAATAACAATATGAATCAACCAGAGCTCCCAGGGACTAAACAATCAACCAAAGATTACACAAGGAGGTACTCAAGCCTTCAGCCACATAAGTAGCAGAAGACAGCCTTGTGGGACATCAATGAGAGTGGAGACACTTGGTCTTGTGAAAGCTGGATGCCCTAGAATAGAGGAATGCCAGGACAGGGAAGCGGGAGTATGTGGGTTAGTGAGCAGGGGGAGGGAGGATCGATAGGAGTTTTCAGAGGGGAAATGAGGAAAGAGGATAAAATTTGAAATGTAAATAAAGAAAATATCTAGTTAAAAAAAAAGGAAAGAAAGAAAAGAGGTAATTACACTCAAAAGGAGCAGATGGTAAGGCATAATCAAACTCAGGGATGAAATCAATAAAATACAATTTGAAAAAATAGAATCAATGAAACAAAGAATTTGTTCTTTGATATAATCAGCAAAATTGACAAACCCTTATCAAAACTAACTAAAAGATAGAGAGCAAATATTCAAATTAACAGAATCAGAAATGAAAAAAGGAACATAACAACAGCCACTGAGGAAATCTAGAGAATCATAACTTCATACATTAAAAGACTGACTGTATGTACTTCATCAAATTGGGAAATCTGAAAGAAAATGTAAAATTTTCTGTTGACATATCACTTGCAAAGTTAAAGTTAAATGCAGATTAGATAAACATCCCTTCATGAAAATGCACAGAAACATTAGGGCTACAAAGGACTTACTGTACCATAATAAACGTCATTTGCATCAAGCCCACTGCCACATTAACTTAAATGAAGAAAAACTCAAGGCAATTCTACCAAAATCAGGAAGAAGAAGAGATTGTCTATTCTCCCCATACATATTCAATTTAGGACTAGAAGCCACAGTTAGACCAATGAGATATCTGAAGATACAAATATCAAGGAGATACAAATTGAAACAGAAAAGATTGTCGGTTAAACTAGACACCTGCATGTAAAAGTATCTACACATCTTGAATGAAATTCAACTGTAGATTCACTGAACCTGATAGAAAGGAATACAAGGAATAGCCTTGAACTCATTTGGACTGGAGAAGACTTTCTGAGCACTGTTAGCACAGGCTCTAAGATCAACAATTAATATATGGGAACTCATGGAACTGAAAAAAAAAAAAAAACTTCTGTAAGGCAAAGGACATCCTCATACAGACAAAGCAGTAGCCTAAGAAGTGGAGTTTTATTAACTACACATTTGAATAAGATCTAATATCCAAAACATATAAAGAACTCAGAAAATGGACACCTAGACAAAATATCACTCAATTTAAATGGGGTGGATATCTAAACAGAGAAATCTCAAAAGAAGAAAAACAAGTTGCTGAAAAGAGCTAAAGAAATGTTCAACATTCTTAGCCATCAGGAAAAAGAAAATCAAAACTACACCAAGGTTTTATCTTATACCTGTCAGAATGGCCAAGATCAATAACCCAAGTGATAGCTAGTGTTAGCAAGAATGTGGAATAAGGGCCATTTTCTCTCTGAAGACTTTCCAAGACAAGACCAGCCTGGAGGCACAGGCTGCACAAACTGGGCAGCTGGGACAGGAACTTTTCTTCCTCCCTCTAACCTAGGAGTGACAGCTGATCCACAACCCTCAGTGTACCTTTCCCCCAATCAGAGATCTTGTCTCCAGGGAGCAAGCACTCTGACCCCAGGACTCAGGCAAGATTGCCATTTTCTCTCCTGTGATTTTCTAAGGCAGGACCAGCCAGGAGGCACAGGCCTCAAAAGCTGCAGAACAACTGGGACAGGGTTCTTCATTCATCAATCTGCACCCAGCAGGGAAGGCTGATCCACAGCCCTATGCACACAGGTCCTACCAGTGGAGATCTGATCTTCCAGGAATGCTGACACAGGCTTACAGACCCACAGGCAGAACAAACTCCAGCCAGAGACACCAAGAACATCTAACACCAGAGATTAACAGATGGCTAAAGGCAAACACAAGAATATTACCAACAGAGACCAAGACTACTTGATATCATGACAACATAGTACTCCCATCACAACAAGTCCTGGATACCCCAAAACACCAGAAAAGCAAGATTTGGATCTAAAATCATACTTCATGATGGTGATAGAGGAATTTAAGAAGGACATAAATAACTCCCTTAAAGAAATATAGGAGAACACAGGTAAACAGATACAAGCCCTTAAGAAATAAACACAAAAATCCCTTAAAGAATTGCAGGAAAGCACAACCAAAGAGGTGAAGGAATTGAACAAAATCATCCAGGACCTAAAAACAGGAAACAAGAAATCCCAAAGAGAGACAACTCTGGAGATAGAAAACCTAGGAAAGAATCACCAACAGAATATAAGAGATTGAAGAGAGAATCTCAGGTGCAGAAGATACCATAGAAAACATTGACACAACAGTAAAAAAGAGAATGCAAAATGCAAAAATGTCCTAACCCCAAACATCCAGGAAATCCAGGACACAATTAGAAGACCAAACCTAAGGATAATAGGTATAGAAGAGAGTGAAGACTTCCAACTTAAGGGGCCAGTAAGTATCTTCAACAAAATTATAGAAGAAAACTTCCCTATTCTAAAAAAGTGATGCCCATGAAAATACAAGAAGCCTACAGAACTCCAAATCATTTGAACCAGAAAAGAAATTCCTTCTGCTACAAATAATCAAAACACCAAATGCACAAAACAAAGAAAGAATATTAAAGGCAGTGAGGGAAAAAGGTCAAGTAGCATATAAAGGCAGACCTATCAGAATTACACCAGACTTCTCACCAGAGACCATGAAAGCCAGAAGATCCTGAGCTGATGTCATACAGACCCTAAGAGAACATAAATGCCAGTCCAGGATACTATACTCAGCAAAACTCTCAATTAACATAGATGGAGAAACCAAGATATTCCATGACAAAAACAAATTTACACAACAATATCTTTCCACAAATCCAGCCCTTCAAAGGGTAATAAATGGAAAACTCCAACAAAAGGAGGGAAACTACATGCTATAAAAAGCAAGAAAGTAATTTTCCAACAAAACTAAAAGAAGATAGCCACATGAACAGAATTCCAAATCTAACAACAAAAATAACTGGAAGCAACAATTATTTTTCCTTAATATCTATTAATATAAATGGACTCAATTCTCCAATAAAACAACAGAGACTATCAGACAGGACCCAACTTTTTGTTGCATGCAAGAAACCCATCTCAGTGACAAAGACAGACACTACCTCAGAAAAAAAAAGGTTGGAAAACAAATTTCCAAGCAAATGGTCACATGAAACAAGCTGGAGTAGCCATTCTAATATTGAATAAAATTGACTTTCAACATAAAGTGATCAAAAAAGAAAAGGTCCGACACTTCATACTCATAAAAGGTAAGATCTACCAAGATGAATTCTCAATTCTGAACATCTAAGTTCCAAATGCAAGGGCATCTACTACATTCATAAAAGACACTTTACTAAAGTTCAAAGCACACATTGCACCACACCCAATAATAGTGGGAAATTTCAACACCCCACTCTCGGCAATGGATAGATCATGGTAACAGAAACTAAACAAAGACACAGTGAGACTAACAGAAGTTATAAAACAAATGGATTTAACCAATATCTACAGAACTTTCCATCCTAAAACAAAAGGATATACCTTCTTCTCAGCACCTTTTCCAAAATTGACCATATATTTGGTCACAAAACAGGCCTCAACAGATACAAGAAGATTGAAATAATTCCTTGCATCCTATCAGATCACCATGGACTAAGACTGCTCCTCAATAACAACATAAACAATAGAAAGCCCACATACACATGGAAGCTTAACAACACTCTACTCAATTATAACTTAGTCAACAAAGAAATACAGAAATTAAAGACTTACTAGAGTTTAATGAAAGTGAAGCCACAACATACCCAAACTTATGGGACACAATGAAAGCAGTCCTAGAAGGAAAACTAATAGCTCTAAGAGCCTCCAAAAAGAAAAGTGAGAGAGCATACACCAGCAATTTGACAGCACATCTGAAAGCCCCAGAACAAAAAGAAGCAAATTCCCCCCAGAGGAGTTGAGGGCAGGAAATAATCAAACTCAGGGCTGAAAACAACCAAATGAAAACAAAAAAGAACTATTCAAAGAATGAACCAAATCAGGAGCTGCTTCTTTAAGAAAATCAACAAAATAGACAAACCCTTAGCCAGACTAATGAAAATGCACAGAGACAGTATCCTTATTAACAAGATCGAAATGAAAAGGGAGACATAACAACAGAAACTGAGGAAATCCAAAAAAATCATGAGATCCTACTACAAAAGACTATACTCAACAAAACTGAAAAACATGGATGAAATAGACAATTTTCTAGACAGATACAAGGTGCCAAAGTTAAATCAAGATCAGATAAATGATCTAAACAGTCCCATATCTGCTAATGAAATAAAAAGTCATTTACAGTCTCCCAACCAAAAAAAGCCCAGGACCAGATGGGTTTAGTACAGAGTATTATCAGACCTTCAAAGAAGATCTAATACCAATGCTCCTCAAACTCTTCCACAAAGAGAAACAGAAGGCACTCTACCCAATTCATTCTATTAAGCCAAAATTACTCTTATACCTAAACCATACAAAGACCTAACAAAGAAAGGAAGCTTCAGACTCATTACCCTTATGAATATCGATGCAAAAATACTCAAAAAAAATTCTTGCAAGAATCCAAGAACACATCAAAATGATCATCCATCATGATCAAGTAGGCTTCATCCCAGGGATGCAGGGATGGGTCAATATTAGGTAATTTATCAACGTAATCCACTGTATAAACAAACTTAAAGAAAAAAAAATCATTTAATCATCTCAGTAGATGCCGAGAAAAGATTTGAGAAAATCCAACACCCCTTCATGATAAAAGTCTTGGAAAGATCAGAAATTCAAGGCCCATACCTAAACATAGTAAGTACAATATACAGCAATCCAGTAGCTAACATCAAACTAAATGGAGAGAAACTTGAAGCAATCCTACTAAAATCAGGGACTAGACAAGGCTGCCTATTCTCTCCCTACCTATTCAATATTGTACTTGACGTCCTAGCCAGAGCAATTAGAAAACAAAGAAGATCAAAGAGTTACAAAATGGAAAGGAAGAAGTCAAATTATCAGTATTTGCTGATGATCTGATGGTATACTTAAGTGACCTCAAAAATTCCACCAAAGAGCTCCTAAACCTGATAAACAACTTCAACAAATTAGCTGTATATAAAATTAACTCAAGCAATTCAGTGGTCTTCCTCTACACAAAGTATAAACAGGTTGAGAAAGAAATTAGGCAAACAACACCCTCCACAATAGTTACAAATAATATAAAATACCTTGATGTGACTCTAACTAAGCAAGTAAAAGATCTGTGTGACAAGAACTTCAAGTCTCTGAAGAAGGATATCGAAGAAGATCTCAGAAGAGGGAAAGATCTCCCATGCTCATGGATTGGCAGGATTAATATAGTAAAAATGGCCGTCTTGCCAAAGCAATCTACACATTCAGTGCAACTGCCATCAAAATTCCAACTCAATTCTTCACAGACTTGGAAAGAGCAATTTGCAAATTCATCTGGAATAACAAAAAACTTAGGATAGTGAAAACTATTCTCAACAATAAAAGAACCTCTGGTGGAATCACCATCTCAGACCTTAAGCTGTACTACAGAGCAATTTTGATCAAAACTACATGGTAGTGGTACAGTGACAGGCAGATGGATCAGTGGAATAGAATTGAAGTCCCAGAAATGAACCCACATACCTATGGTTACTTGATCTTTGACAAAGGAGCTAAAACCATCCAGGGGAATAAAAGACAGCATTTTCAAAAATTGGTGCTCACTCAACTGGCAGTTAGCATGTAGAAGAATGAAAATCGATCCATTCCTATCTCCTTGTACAAAGCTCATGTCCAAGTGGATCAAGGACCTCCACATAAAACCAGATACATTGAAACTAATAGAAAAGAAAGTGGGAAAGAGCCTCTATCACATAGACACAGGGGGAAATTTCCTGAACAAAACACTGATAGCTTATGCTCTAAGATCAAGAAAAGACAAATGGGACCTCATAAAATTTCAAACCTTTTGTAAGGCAAAGGACACTGTCAATAGGTCAAAAGGGCAACCAACCAAAGATCTTTTCCCAAAAGATTTTTGGGAAAAGATCTTTACCAATCCTATTTCGAAAAGAGGGCTAATATCCAATATATACAAAGAACTCAAGAAGTTAGACTCCAGAATATCAAATAACCCTATTAATAATGGGGTACTGAGCTAAACAAAGAATTCTCAACTGAGCAATATGGAATGGCTGAGAAGCACCTAAAGAAATGTTCAACATCCATACTCATCAGGGAAACGCAAATCAAAGCAACCCTGAGATTCCACTTCACATCAGTAAAAATGGCTAAGATCAAAAACTTAGGAGGCAGCAGATGCTGGCAAGGTTGTGGAGAAAGAGGAACATTCCTTCATTGCTGGTGGGATTGCAAGCTGGTAAAACCATTCTGGAATTCAGTTTGTTGGTTACTCAGAAAATTGGACATAGTACTACCAGAGGACCCAGCTATACCACTCCTGGGCATATACCCAGAAGATGCTCCAACATGAAATAAGGGCACATGCTCCACTATGTTCATAGCAGCCTTATTCATTATAGCCAGAAACTGGAAACAAACCAGATGTTCCTCAAGAGAAGAGTGGATACAGAAAATGTAGTACCTTTAAACAAGGGAATACTACTCAGCTATTAAAATCAATGAATTTATGAAATTCTTAGGGAAATGGATGGATCTGGACAATATCTTCTTGAGTGAAGTAAAAAATCACGGAAGAACACACGTGGTATGCACTTTCTGAAAAGTGGATATTAGCCCAGAATATCGGAATACACAAAATACAATCCACAAACCACAAGAAACCCAAGAAGAAGGAAGACCAAAGTGTTGATTCTTCGTTCCTTCTTAGAAGGGGAAACAAAATACCCATGGAAGGAGTTGCAGAGACAAACTATGGAGCAGAGACTGAAGGAAGGACAATCCAGAGATTGTTCCACCTGGGAGTCCTTCCCATATTCAATAACCAAACCGAGACACTATTGTGGATGCCAGCAAGTGCTGGCTAACAGGAGCCTGATATAGCTGTCTACTGAGAGGCTCTGACAGTGCCCAACTAATACAGAAGTAGAGGCTCACAGCCAACCTTTGGACTGAGCACAGGGTCCCCAATTAAGGAGCCTGAGAAAGGACTTAAGGGGCTGAAGGGTTTGCAGCCCCTTAGGATGAACAACAATATAAACTAATTAGTACCCTCAGAGTTCCCAGGGACTAAACCACCAACCAAAGAGTACACATGGTGGGACTCATGGCTCCAGCATCATATATATAGCACATCATATATATAGCATCATATATATAGCACATATATATATAGCACAGGTTGGCCTAGTCAGTAATCAATGAGAGGAATGGCCTTTGGTCCTGTGAAGGTTCTATGCCCCAGTGTAGGGGAATGCCAGGGCAAGGAAATGAGAGAGGGAGGGTTGGTGAGCTGGGGGAGGGGAGAGTGAACAGGGTTTTTCTTTCTTTCTTTCTTTCTTTCTTTTTTTTTTTTTTCAGTAAGGGAAACAGGAAAAGGAGATATCATTTGAAATGTAAATAAAGAAAATAATCTGATAAAAATGAGTATGTAATAAAGAGAAATACTCTTGCAATGCTCTTGGAAATGAAAACTTGTACAGCCACTATGGAAATCAATGTGTTGGCTTCTCAGAAAGATGGAAATAAATCTATCTCAAGATTCAGCTATACCACTTGTGGGAATATACTCAAAGAATGCTTCATTCTATGACAGAGACACTTGTTCAACCATGTTTATTGGCACTCTATGTGTAATAGCTAGAAACTGGAGAAAAAAAAAACCTAGAAGTTCTTTAACTGAAGAACAGATAAAAAAAAATGTGTGTTATATTTCTACAATGGAGTATTGCTTGGCAAAAGGAAGAAGAGGAGGAGAAGTAGAAGAAATGAAGGAAGGAGGGAGAGAAGAAAAGAAAGGAGAAAGAAAGAAGGAAAGAGACATACAGAAAGAAAGAGAGAAAGAAAGAAAGAAAGGAAGAAAGAAAGGAAGAAAGAAGGGAAGGAAGGAAGAAAGAGAGAAAGAGAAGCCATCATGGAATCTGCAGGCAAGTGGATGGACACAGGAAAAATCATTTTGAGTAAAGTATTGTAGATCCGGAGAACCAAATATGAGATGTATTAGCTTATATGATAAATCAGTGATATTCAAGATTTACAATCTCTGGAACAATGAGTTAGGTAAGGGACTTCACATTGGGGTGATCAGGGGAGAGGAATAAATAGATCCACATAGAAAAGAGAATCAAAGAGGCAGAGGACAGGAGGATGAAGGAGGGCATACAAGAGAAAGAGGTAAAATTAAGTCCATTTGAAGGGTACTATGGAAACTTAATAAATACAGTAGCAGCTCACATATATATTATGTATTATATCTGTATATGCATTATTTGTATGAATATACACATGTATACACACATAAATATATATACATATATGTGAAAATACATATATTATATATAAGGCAGCCTGTGATTGGGAACATCATGTTGTTTATGAAGACATTTTTTCCTAGTGCTTTCATTGAAGTTCTTTCCTACACAGTACATCACCTTGTCTTTTGAAACTTTCCCTATATCTGTATAAAGGGAAATCTTTCTGTGCATGCCAATGCTATACATAGATCATCTGGTTAAATGCCCACTTTCCTTTGTAAGCCAACCCTTTGAGGGAGTATGTCTTACTCATCGTTTTAGTCTTGTTTCTGCTGAATGCACGTAAAATGTTCAGCAAATGCTGTTTGGCTGGTGAGGGTTGAGGAGTGGAACTAGAACCTAAAAAGCCTGGGCAGCATGCCAGGATTTTTGCACGAGTAAGAAGAGAGCTTACGCATCTGAACAGAAATTCTGTCTCATCTCCCCTTCTCTCGCAGGAAGATGGTAGCTTTTTATTTTTATTTTTAGTGTATACATGATTTGCTTGACTTCTGTACCATCTTGGGTGCACTTCCTTCTGTACTGCTCAATGGGTGAGTCTCTCTCTCTCTCTCTCTCTCTCTCTCTCTCTCTCTCTCTCTCTGCCTCTTTCTCTGTGTGTGTATGTGTGTGTGTGTGTGATTTGTTTGTATAGGGGGTGTCACAAGTATGCACATTGGTCAGATGTGTATCCAGTGTTTCTAAAGAGTACGAGTCCTCACTGTTATTCCTATTATAGATTCTGTTATCTTTCCTCAAGCCTGGTTCTCCCCTTCTCCTTCTCATAGATCGATAGGTTTGTCCTCCAGTCAACCTTGTAGATTAAGACTTTAGAAATAGCTTCCACTCTGCTCCAAGATGCCCAGAATATGAAAAGAGTAAAGGTGGAAAACAAGCAAACAAAACCCAGAAACAAAACAAAAAAAATATTGTCAGTTTTCTCAGAGGATTGATTTAAACTTGAAAGTGTTACTTTTTAAAGATTGTCTATTATTCTATGGAGAAAAAAATAGGAATTCATAAGTAAATAGAGTAACTTCGTGTTTTCCTAAGACTCAGTTTAAACATATTTATTTTTTGACAATTCTAGTTGTATCAAAAATATAAAAATATATAAATTTAAATATATAAAATAATGTAATTGCAACTATTTCTTAGAATTCATAAGATCACAGATTAAATTTAATTCCAAACCTATATAAGAATAATTTATTAAGTTGAAGATGCTGCCTAAAATGAAATTACTTTTGTGTATAGGATTCTTCTACACTTGTGGTTTGGAAATCACTCTGTTTGGTTCTGGATTGAACTTTGTGAGAAGTTCTTTCATGTGTATGCTTAAGGCTCTGAGGTAAAGATATGGTTGGGACTTTTCACCAACCGTGAATTGTCCCTGACTGAATGTTGACTACCTTAACTTCCTCATGATTGTTTCTCAGAGACAAGAAGACAGGAGCACACTGAAACCATCAGCTACATCAACAGTCAGTGGGTGTGGCCCAGCTGTATTCCAAACTCCAAAATGGCACTCTTACCATTTTCCTCTAATAACCACTCAAAAATATATTTTTAAAAAGCCAAGATTTATTTAAGTACCTGAAATAGAATTGGAAAATTATCAATAACTACCCAGCCACCTGGATTCTTTCTCTGTTTCCTTTGTCTCACTGTCTCTCTGTGTTTCTCTCTCTCTCTCTCTCTAATTCTGTCTGTCTGTCTGTCTCTCTCTTTTTGCTGACATGGTTTTCCAGGTGGTTTTTCAACCATAATTCTGTTGTTTCAGCCCACATAGAGCTGAGATTATAGGTGTGTACCACCATGTCTTTTCTAGATATTTTCCTTTTATTTGACTTTTACATATTTCCATTTGTTATAGATATGGCTGTTTTTCATGCACCTAAGGAGGTGTACCATGTGTCTAGCTGGTGTCTCAAGAGGCAGAGGATTTTAGATCCCTTAAAACTGGAATCACATATAGTCATAGTGAGGTGTCATGTCTCTAAGCTGCAAGTGCTTAAATGTGCTCAGCAATCTCTTCATCTACAACACATTCTCTTAAGGAACACATAAGTGTTCTAAAACTATCTTTCTATTTCTAAGTCAAGGGAAATTGTTTTCTACCTCATTTTGTGGCAAGTTTATATATGAGTAACTATGCCTGTCAAATTTTCTGTACCTTGTATTTGTGAACCAGCAATAAATCCTAAACCCTATTTTTCTAGGTTTTGGTAGTGGAGATGCTTTTTGTTTGTTTTTGTTTGTTTTTGGTGGTGTTGGTGTTGTTGTTTTTGGTGTACACAAACTAAGCACAACCTTCTACAAGTGTTCTCAAAGCAAGGCTGCATCTGAAGCTCTGATTTTTCACTTAGTTAATTTTTAATTTAATTGATCATGTAATGAGAACCTTGATAGGGAATGACACAGTGGACCCTCTTGTTGTCAGAGAATCCATGCTGCCTGAACTTTGAGGAATCTTTGAGGCAAACTGAACTTTGCCCAGGGACAGAGTAGGCTTGCCCTAGGTTTTTTGTTTTTTGTTTTTGTTTTGTTTTGTTTTGTTTTTGCGGGGGGGGGGGTCTACCAACTTCAGTGAGCTTCCTGTGCTTTTGTATTTCACGTTGGTTTCTATAAAAATGACACCAAATATTTTACCTTCTCCTAGATGTCTCTGGTGATTAATTATTGCAGGGAAGAAAGTGCCAAGTCCTGGACAGATGGAGACATGCAAACTGCTCTCAGATTCTAGATCAACCCACACAAAAGCACTTTCTAAATTTAAGGATCTCTTAAAAATAGCACAAAGGTGTTGTACTCTGGGTATTTTTAAACTGCTTTTTTTTTTTTTTTTTTTTTTTTTTTTTTTTTTTTTTTTTTTTTTTTATTCAGGGGAAAGAGGCTGTTCTATATAGAGGTCATATTTTAAATATCCAAGGAACAGAGTATTCAGTTATTGAAAGATAAATATTTGTTTTTGCTTTGGAGAAAGAGGAGACTAGTGGAAGGTTATTTGTTTTTCCTTCTTCCACTTTTCCTTTTTCTTTTTCTTTTTTTTTAATTACTTTGTATCCTGGGTACCCTTCAACTCGTCATCCACCTGCCTCAACAAGATGAATGCTGGGATTACAAATGTGAACTATTATGTCTGGCAAAGCTTTGAATTTTAACCAACCTCTTCAGACAGGGCACTTCTGGTTTTGTCTTTAATCTATTAGTCATTTCCTTCCTAAATATACATCCACACTTCTGGGGATCAACTCAGGCCAAATTTTTCAGGGTTGGTTGAAAATGCCTATACCTGCACAGACATCTTGCTGGCCTATGACTCACTATTAAACTGAGGAGGGCAGGTGCTGGTGTGAATCTGTAAGGTCACCATTCTACCTTTGGGCTTTAAAGTAGGTGACAGGAGGGTTCCTGGAAGCTGTGGGAAAACTGTTTACATCCATACAGGACATCAGAGAAAACCACCGAGGGAAAATGAAATTTATCCAATTCCTTGGCTTCAGAAGAGGTAGGAATTACCCATGATTGTCCTAGAAAGAGAGTACAGAAGAAGTTGCCCTAGTATGGTAGTTTGAATATGATTGGCACATGGAAAGTGACACTATTAGGAAGTGTAGCCTTGTTTAGTAGCTGGGGCCTTGTTGGAGGAAAATTGTTACTACTACTGAGGGTGGTCTCTAAGGTCCTATGCTCAAGCTCTACCCAATGTGGAAGAAAGCCTCCCCCTAGCTGCCTTCAGATCAAGATGTAGACCTCCCTGCTCTCCTAGTATCTAGTGAGCCTGGACCCTGCCAGGCTGCCCACCATGATGATAATGGATTAAACCTCTAAAACCATAAGCCAGCCCCAATTAATGTTTGCCTTTGGAAGAGTTGCTTTGGTCAGGGTGTCTCTTCAGAGCAAAACTAAGATAGAAGTTGGTACCAGTGAAAGATCCCCAGAACTGGGGAGATCCTTACTCAAGTCTTGGGATGACGCAACCACCCAATGACTCATGAGAGACCGAACTTGCTGTAATCACATGAGGTTTATTCCAGATCTGGGGTCGAACTCATAGCCTGGCAGGCGAGAGGGGTTCAACCATGAGCATGAGGAGTAAGTGGTATTTAAAGGGAAAAACCACAAACTAGGGGCGGTGAAAGGGTTACCAGGGAAACATAACAAGAGAACAATGGAAAATTCCAAAGGAACCCACTACCTAGCTGAGTCAGGTCACAAGGAAATCATCCTGCAAACTCATTGTCTAGAGGAATGTGGTTTCGTCAACACTATCTTCTTAATGGCTGACCGCTCCTAGGACTAATTAGATAACCAATATCCTGTGGTTTGGTCAATGCTCTCTTCTCAATGGCTGACCACTGTCCTGTTCCTTATTCTGGGCAATGTTATCTTCTTAATAGCTGACTGCTATCCTGTTCCTGGAACTGACCAGTCCACATTCCTGGCTCACAGAGACTTCCTATGCCTTCTTTAAGTAAAGCTTACACATTATACATACATTTCTATTAAATGCCCTCATTTTAAATTCTAAGATTCTCCAGCCTTTCACCAGGGATAGAGATATTGCTGTGACAAGTCTGACTATGTTTTTGTTTGAAAAAATGTGGATTTGGGGACTTTGGATTTGCAGAGTAGTACAGCACTTTAAGTGGGACTTAATGGGCCATTCTAGTAGGAATATGGAAGAAATTGGTGCTGAGTGTTAGTTGAATTCTGTGGGGCTTGGCTCAAAAGATTTCAGAGGAGAAGAATGTTAGTTATGTTAGTGTGTGGCCCAGAGGCAGTTTTTGTGATATTTTGGTAAAGAATGTGGCCATTTTTGTCCTTGTCTGAAGGGCCTACCTAATACCAGAATAAAGAGGGTTAGATTAAGGAAGTCTCAAAATAGCCTACTATAAATTATGATATGTGGTTTTACTGAAGATTACTTTAATGAAAAGGAGCAAGGTGAGAAAGGAAAAATATAAAATGTATGGATCAATGATTAAAGGTATATCAGGAAGTGGGATGGGCCTTAATCCTGTGTTCAAGGATATTAAATGGAATTAAAGGAGTAGTGACCTCAGGGCAAGATCCCACCCAGCTTAACTTATTGTTTATGCATTTGCAATTTGGCAAAGCATAGTTATATCACATTAGGCATTATTATGACCTGGTTATTATTTTCATTTGAACATAAGGAGATATGATTATGTGTCAAATTGACAAGGGATGAATCTGTTGTCAGCTTGACAGTATCTGGAACTACAATCCTCCAAAACTTAAAAACGTCTCATGAAATGATGATAAAGAAAGGCTTAGGTCCAGGTGTGGTGACACACACCTTTAATCCCAGCACTGAAAAGATAGAGGCATGCAGATGTTCCAGGACAGGCAAGCTTAAGCAGTGAAGGAGTTGGGAAACAGAAAGCTAGTAATGCTACAATAGAAAAAGGGGTCCTTGTTCCAGCAATTAGCAAAACTCAGCAACCTTTACCATGTAGCTATGGCTTTAGAATCAAGAACAGAAGGGATTACTGGGACAATTAATTCTGTTTAGCTAGAGCTGAGAAATTAATGGAGATTAAGAAGATTAAGATCAGTGAGGTAAAATCTTCTGAGAAGTAATTTCTAAGATCACAAACAAGCCGTGTTCCAGAGATAGATATTGTACTGGCAGTCAGACTTGGTAATACAGCCGAAATACCCATGTGGTACTTGTTTTTAAGGCAGGAAGAGGTCATGGAATACACCTAAGTGAAGTCCATTGGTAAAAGTGCAGCCTCAGTTGCAGTTGGCAGTCCAGGACTAAAGGGGTCATTCTTGGCACCATCAAGAGATCCTATTAGAGGCTATTGGTGGTGCTTAGTTGCAGTGGAAGATCCCAGCATATTGGAGATGCTAGAGCCATGGGATAACTACCAAGAATAGCAGCAGGAATGGAATGGAGTCAAATAGAGCCTAGAGTGCTCCAGAGTATAGGGCTGGAGAACTGACACAAGTCCTTTGGAGGAGCCTAGAAGATCATGTGTAGATCCAGAAATTGGAACAAGAAGCTCTGAAGTTGAAGTTGATTTGGCAACCCCAAGATTTTAAAGACGCCAGAGCCATGGGATACCTGTTGAGACAAGCTGCTAACAGGGAGTAAAACTAGTCCAAGAGACAGAAATGTGTTGCAGTCAACAAAGCTGAAAGGTCATTAGACAATGAGATGGAGAGTTTAGAATTTGCCCAGCTGGTGTTTGGTCTTGCCTTAGTCCAGTATTTCCTTACTGAGACATTTTGGAATGGTAATGTAAATCCTGTGGTATTAGAAGTATGTGATGTGGTTTTTCATCTTGATTTTTTTTAAGAGATTACAGTTAAGTTATTGTATTTATGAATCTCAGAAGAGATTTTGAACTTTGGACTTTTAAATATCATTGAGACTGTGATAGATTATGGGGACTTTCAAAGTTGAAATAAATGTATTTTGTATTATGCTCTGGCTAGGTATGGACCCCATAGACTCCTGTGGGGGCCAAGAAGTGGAATGTGGTGTTTTGAATCTACTTGGCCTATGGGAAGTGGCACTGTTAGGAGTTGTGGTCTTGTTGGAAGAAGTGCATCACTGAAGGAGGTTTTGAGGTCCTAGGCTCAAACCACCCTGTAAAGACAGTTTCCTTCTGGCTGTCTTTTGGTCAAGATGCAGAAAACTGAGCTCCTCCAGTGCCATGCATGCCTGGATGCTGCCATGCTTCCTACCATGACGTTAATGAACCGGACATCTGAAATTGTAAGTCAGCCCTAATTAACTGTTGTCCTTATAAGAGTTCACTTGGTCATGGTGTCTCTTCCCCACAAACCCAAACTTAGACATATAGTGCTCAGAGAAACAATTGCTAGCCTGAGTCTTGTTCTTGGATACTCAGATACAAGCAATGGCTTGAGAGAATGCTCACTTATAAATGAATTTATTAATTTAAATTCATTATATTTATATAAATTTTGTTTGTATAATTTAAATTAATATGTTTTTAAAGCTGTCCAGATGATCTGCTGCTTATCTGACATAGGATTACTGTATTTTATTTAAATTTATTAACATGAAAAAGTAAATTTCTTTTGGATACTAATGTCACTTGACAGGCAGATGAAGTAAATACTTTTGGACATAAATTTAGTCATGTTTTTCAAATTGAATAATTATGTAAACAGGCCCTAGTTTGGAAGTCCAAAATGATTGTTGTTAAAAATTATTTTCATCCTTACTCATAATTGCTATCAAGGATATATTATGTGATCAAAAGTCTCATTCAGAATACTGTTAAAGTTTTGTCCTTATTGCAATAAGTTTAGACCTACTGTTACATCTTTGTGCGACTACTGAAATCAACCAGATTACCTTCACTTAGAAATGCACTTGAGTGCCCTCTAGTTCTCTAGAGGTCCAGTGTGACTGTTCTGTTGCTCAGGTAATTTGAAGTGTAACATCACCAGCTCAGTTGCCTCCTTAGGGAAGGAAAATGAGACATAAGAATATGTTTAGTTCTAACCCTCAGTTATTTCAGTCTGTGTTCTACCTTGCCAATCTTTAAAACTGCTTACACTTCGGGTAGGTAGAATAAACAACCCTGTGTTTGGTTTCAAGGTTTTAAAAATCCCATCCAAAGAATTCGCCAGGCCATGGTTTCTAATAGCCATAGATCATCTCCAACCCTGACAAACCTATTCCTTGGCTGCCTTGGAGCCTCTTACCTAAGAGAGATTTTCTGTAGTTGTTATAACTGCACTTCCAGAGGAAATAAAGCTCTCTAGCCACATTTCCATTTTCCCTTTTATACAAGCGCTAGAAATCATGATTTCATGGACCCGTTCACGAATGACTTTACCCATCTAGCAATTTTGGGCACTACCCAACCTGATGGATGGATAGTTCAGGTCCTTAGCTTTTGCTTCCTGTAGTAATAAATGTTGCTTACTGGGTCCACTTGCCAGAGATAGAGGTACCATCAGGGCAGAAAGGTAAGTGGGATATTATAGCATTGAGGATTTCTTCGCTCTTTTTCATGATAATGTGTTTTTGACTGCTAAGGGTAATCTTGACTCTTCTTTCATTTGGCCCTCTTCTCTCCTCCAACTCCCTACTCTATATTTTAAACTGTTATATATTCATATATGTCTTCAACTTTTTCCTTTTTTAAGTTCAGTGCACTGAAAATTTCTACTCATGCATAAAAGATGCTTTGAAATTTCCTGTCACAGCTGCATAAGTGCTTATTTATTTCTCACTCTTTGGAAGCCAGGCTCTGAGTTAGTGCCTTCAAGAGCCAAGCATTTATATGTAGTCATGTGCTTTAGTTCATTTTGTCTCCATTTTATCCTATTTATCAACAGATAAGTGGGAGTTGCCCATATTACAGAGTTTCTAGTCCTTTACTCTGAGTAGATAACCCAGTCACAAAGGAACACACACATGGTATGCACTCACTGATAAGTGGATGTTAGCCCAAAAGTTCAGAATACCCAAGATACAATTCACAGACCATATGAAGCTGAAGAAGAAGGAAGACCAAAGTGTGGATGCCTCAGTGCTTCTTAAAAGGGGGAGCAAAATACTCACAGGAGGAAATATGGAGATAAAGTGTGGAGTAGAAACTGAAGGAAAGGCCATCCAGAGACTTCCTCACCTAGGTATCCATCCTATATACAGTCACCAAACCTAGATGCTATTGAGGTTGCAGGGAAGTGCTTGCTGACAGGAACTCACGTGGCTATCTCCTGAGAGGCTCTGACAGAGTCTGACAAATTGAGAGGCAGATATTCCCAGCCAACCATTGGACTGAGTGCAGGGGCCTCTGATGCAGGAATTAGAGAAGGGACTGAAGGAGCTAAGAGGATTTGCAGCCCCATGAGAGAAGCAAGTGTCAATAGGCCAGACCCCTGGTAGTTCCTGGGGACTGGACCACCAATCAAAGAGTATGCATGGAGAGACCCATTGCAATGACTGCATATGTGGCAGAGGATGGTTTTGTTGGGCATAAGTGGGAGGAGCGGCCCTTGGACCTGTGCGGGTTTGATGTCCCAGTATAGGGGAATGCCAGGGCGACGGGAAGGCAGGAGTGGGTGGGTGGGGGAGTACCCTCATAGAGGCAGGAGGGAGAGGGAGTGGAATAGAGGGTTCCAGAGAGGAGACCTGGAAAGGGGATAACATTTGAAATGTAAAGAAAGAAAATATCCAATAAAAGAAAAAAGGAAAAGATAGTGGTATTTCATCTTAAAATATGTATTTTTTCCACTTGTAACATCAAAGAGAAAACTGTGGCTATAGATAAAAAGTTTGATAAGCAGAATAAATTTTGATATTCTTCTGCTAACCATGGCAGCTACAGTTAATTTATATTTCAAAATGACACATGTATAAAATAGGTTGTTTCCTATAAATATGTGAAATTTCTAAATGTTAATTAAAATAAAATGAAAACAACATGTGAAACTATTAAACTTATATGACAGAACATAAAGGAATATCTTTTGGATGTAGAAAAAAAGAAAGAGTTTACATTGGTGGTTAATGCTGGATATGTTGTAAACAGATGAAGTAGATAAGCTAAGGGAAAAGAAGTGAGCCGTGAGAAATTGATTGTGTTATTTACATGAGGTAATAGCATTAGAAGTTGATTTAGATAGTATCAAATCACTAACTTGTAGTTAAATGCAATTGAAGATGGAATACATTATAAATTTTTGTGTTTTGATTTAAGATATTATCAACTTTAAGAGTTCTTATAATAAGACCCTCAATAACATTTAGAGTTAAAAAAAACACCCTTAATTCGTCAATTAATTTGTAAATTTTCTAAACTGTATGGACTTGGAGCAGGTTAAAGCCTGAGTTTGGGGACCTGTGCTGGGAACAAACATCTGGACATAAAATGACCTTTGTACTCATGAACTTACTGACGCACAAAAAGGGGGCCTTTCAGTTAGCCCTTCTCTGGAGCGCTGTCACATGCTTCATTGGCGGTGACACTGGTGAGCCGTCTGTGCTCTAGGAAATAACATCTGCCTGTGCTCACACCAGCCATTCTCAGTGAGTCACACAATTAAAGATATGAAGGAGAAGGAGGCTCCTTGGGGGGAGGAAGAGTTTCAGGGAAGAGACATTTTGAGGCCTGAAGTTCTTTTTATTCCTTTGTGGTGTAACACCTCTTCTGGTTTAAAATGAGTTAAGTAGGGGTGTCATAACTTTAAAGCATGTAAAATATTACACATAAGATATTTAGGAACTAGAAAAACTTAATCTGTTTCTCCATGAGAATGGATACTCTGAGCCACTCTCCAGCTAATCTGGGTGGTTTTCTTCTTAAGTACAAATGTGAGAACCAGCCCAGACATTTCATCTACAAAGTTTCTTGTGGATGGAAATCAAAATTCAATTACTGTTTCTCAACATAAGTATGAAAATATACTGATATCTGCTGCCATTTAATCAAATGAGCTTTGGGCATCTTTTAGGAGTGAGGTACAAAGCTTTCATAAAAAAAATGGATGACAAATGCCAGTGGACACGTGTGCTGGCTCCAGCTGGTGTGTTTGTAGCTGACCTGCATGGAACACTACCTCTAGGCTTTATCCACCATGATTCTGTATGGCATTTCACATAATACCCTCAGGCTGAGGCAATATCCAAAACTATCCAAAGTCTTATTGCCAAGAGAATGCATATTGTCTGTATTACTTCTGGGCAAAATCAAAAATGATAGTCCCCCCATAGCATACTGGATTTTAAGAATTATCCCATCCCATCCTAATAATGCCTATGTTCCTATTATTTCCATTTCTACTAATAGGTCAGGACATGCTTGCCTGGCTATGGTTTTAAGAACAGAGTGTAGTTTTTGGACAAGTGTTTGGGAGAAACAGTACAAATGTTCACGTCTCACATCTAACATTTAGCTTAAAACTAAACCAGATGACTTTGGAAATATTTTACCATGTTTAAAATGCAATAATAATATATAAAGAAGACTCCTCCACACTGAAATTTTGTCTGGTACATTTGTGTATGAGAAAGTCAGACCAGACTCCAGCTGAAGTGTGTTTAACATTAAATATAACTTGTGATAAATTTGAAAACATTGAAGTCACTAAAGGCTCTGGAAGATGAGGTAAGGATACATCTTCATAGGGCTAACAGCCCATAAAGGAGACCTAAAATTGATCAGGCCTAGTATTTTTCTCAAAGACTGACAGCTTATAATAAAGAATTCTCATCAATTAATTTATACCTTATCATTTAGATGCCGAGAGTGATGCTTTTCAAAAGCCCATCATTAGGCTAGACACACATCAATATCCTTGGAGAAGATATCCATGAAATGGAAGAGTCTTTTAGGCAAATAATTCCTTACCTGATGGATAGACTCCCAAGAACAATGCTGCATTTTCTGTGGTGCAATGTTTTAATATTCCTTATTTCTTGAGAACACTTTAGCTCATTTGTTTCATATACTTTTGAAAGAATGCAGCCATGATACTATTAATCATGATCTAGCCATAGTTCCTCTATCAGAAAAGAAGTGGGAAAAAGCTTCCTTTGATAGGATTTTCCCTCAATGTGTTTAAAGAATGCAGCCAGGAAATTGCCTATAGTGAGCAGAGTAAGTGTCCAGTGTAATGTAGATGCAATAATTCTCTATTTCCCTCTGCCTGTCCACAGGTTAACATAGCTGTCATTTGTCACAAAAGGCCTTAGGGAGAGCAAATGAGAGAGTCTTCCCTTTAGTTAAAACCTACCTGGCTAGAAAGAAAATTTCTGGGGAGGGTATGGAATAACAAATATCCATTCTTCCTTTGCTGGATAGTTGGAAGATCTGTCTTGTCCTTGGGGTCTGGAATCCTATTAGAGACACCTTGCAGTTTTCCATTCACTGTCACACTTTGGAGAGCTCAGCAGGGACTTCCAGCCAACTTATGCTTATCTTCATTGCTACTTCCCAAAATGTAACTCATAAATTATGTTTCAATACTGAAGTCGTTTGAAAAAAAAAAATACCTTCCAAGACTCATAGGGAGTGGCACTGTTAGGAGGTGTGGGCTTGTTGAAGTAGGTGTGGCCTTGTTGGAGGAAGAGCTTTGCTCCAGGGAGGGCTTTGCGGTCTCAGATGCTCACATCAGGCCCAGGATGACTCTCTTGTCCTTCCTGCTGCCTGCCCTGTCGGGACGTAGCCTCATCAAAACATGGAAGCTTGTTTTTATTGTGCCTCCACTATGTACTTAAAACAATATTGCAGAGGGCTTTGCACCAGGTTTTGGTGGTTTGAATGGGAAATGTCCTCCAAGACTCGTGTATTTGAACACTTGATTTCCTGTTGTTGGAAATGCACCATTTTGGACTAGCTTTGACTGTTAGTAATTTTGTCCTACCTCTTGCTCACTAGCTCTGCTTCCTGTCTGTGCACAAAATGTGATCAGCTAGCTACCTGCTGCTGCTGCCATGTCACACACATTCCTAGCCATTATTAATTCTCCTGGAACTGTAAAACAAAATAAAGTTCTCTACAAGTTGGTTTTCGTCGTGATGTTTCATCATATCAACATAGAAGTAACTAATTGTTACTTGGTAATCTGATCTTTTTGTTGGCATAGTTATAGACCCTTGTCTTATGAAATGAACTTCTTGGAAAATTGGAGTAATGAAAATTAGATTTAAAAATCAAACCAAGTCAAATGAAACAAACAAACAAACAAACAAACCCACATTACTATTGACTTCCAAGAGAGGAGAATTTCAATTTAGCTGTTGTGAAACATTTGTACTGAAATGATTTGACCACGAGCATTCAGTTATAATCTTACTGCTTTATTTTTTACTAACACATTCACTTGTTTTCTAGTTATAAAATTAAAGACTGATACAATTTTTTTTATCAAATACTTTATATAAGAACTTCCCAACATATTGAGTTTGATGTGGTGATGTCAAGTTCTACTTACAAAGATTTATACACATTGAAGTGTGAATTACCAGACAATATTACTTATTATCTTCATCTTCCTTTTCCTCAGATAAAGGGAGGAACAATGTGACAGATAGTAGAGATATGTCATGTTTATAAAACTCTTATGTTCTCTGAGAATGGTTAATTGGCAGGGCAGGAAGGACACTTTTGGCATCTTAGAAATTTCTAGAAATTAGAAATTGGTATATGTCAGACAACACCTGTGGATACTTGGACAGAATGACTTTGACCTCCTTCATAATGAGAAACAAGGTGTCTTGATGGCAGTAGGATTCCTGCCAGCTTGCTGTGACCTTTGTAGTAGACACATGCTTGTGCAGAGCTTCTGAAGTGTAAGACAAGATACAGAATTCTGGGGACAGGTGTGGAATCAAGCTGTGAGATAGCATAGATTATCAAGTTGGAAAGGCTTGTCTCTGTCTCTCTCCAGTATGTATGAATCTATGTTTGCATGTATGTATGTGTGTGTATTCTATTTCATCATCTATTTATTGATTCTCTATGTAACCATATTCATATATCTGTTTCAGTAAGTTTCAAACTATGAGTTTTCAAACCAAATTGAATTGGCCAAAAATAACCAATATAAATCCCTCAGGATACCACACCCCTGGCTTTCTACTGTATAGCCCTCAGGGTATGACACCTTTCCTCCTTGGAAAATGAAAATCTTTATTAAGTGATAATCAGAACCAAATTGGGCATCTTCTCTAAGTGTAGTTCAAAGAGAGGGCTGTCACATATTGGAAATGAGGAGCCCTGGCAAAGTGGACAAGGAGACTAGCTGTACGAAGCCCTTACAGGCCAGGTTCTGCATTTCACTTGAACTTGAAAAAGAAAGTTGATTAAAGCATAACGTGCCATAGAAGAGGTACAGCCATATTCACTGTGCTGCAAACTGTTCTTGCAAGTGTTTGAGGAGTGAGGTAACTCATCAACTAGAAGCCCAAGGTCGTAATCTCAGGAACAGACTTGGCAGGAAAGCCTTACTCATACCTGCTCTATACACCTTTGCCTTCTGGAGACCTTACACAGACGTGGTCCCATTCCGCATTTAGTAATTTAGTGAGGGTGGTCGCCTAGGAAGAATACAAGCATTGAGTTATTCTGCAGTGTTGGCAGAAACACTTAGAAGAAATTTATTTTGACTGATATCTGCATCAGCCTCTTGTAAAACCTATAAGAGCCTCTTCAGTCAGGGGTTCTTCACCTGTGAGTTGAGACTCCTTTGGCAAACATCTATCTCCAAACATATTTACATTATGATTCATAACACTAGAAATTATGAAGTTATATTTATTACACTAGAGAAGTTATGAGGCAGCAATAAAAATAATTTTATGGTTTTGTATCACCACAACATGAAGAACTATATAAAAGTGGTCCAGCATTAGGAAGTCTGAGAACCACTGCCTTAAATTGTTCATTTTATTCTTTGGGCTCAAATACCTGTCTTGCTTTTTCTATTTTTCTAATACCTCATTGAAGCTTAAAAGAATATTGAGACCAACAAAAATAAATAACAGTGACGATAATAAAATAATAATATCAAAATACATGCTTGTGCAGGAGATAATTAAATATATTTTCTGCAAAGGGTATTTTTACTTTGTTTAAAGACAATTTATAACTTGCAAATGGTTGGTGGGAATCTGAGTTTAAACCATTTGCTGTTTCCTAAATGTGTTGAGTTTAGCCTATGGATAATAATGAAAGTTTGATAGTTATATAAAACCTACCTTTAAGTTTATACAATTTTTCTTCATGGAAGTTTTAATTAGATTTTAGTATGGGACTTTTATTCTGTTCATGATTAATTGTCAGGATAGTAAGTTGTGTTTTAGGTGTTCATCTGTAGAAAGCAATAGAGGGGATATGATTTCAACTTGTCTCTTAGCAATATTAATGATTGCTATTTACTGGTTGGAAAATACATTTCCATTGTTTACACATTTCATAATTATCACCAGATGTGCCTAAATAAGAATAGATTATTTCAACTAAAGCAAATAATTCATTAACTTATAAATGAAATCCATATTTGGCATGCCAAAGTGCAAGGACTATCCAATCTGTTGTGTTTGTTTTTTTTTTTTCCCTAGCCCTAACTGGTTGCTGATTGCCTCAATGTTCAAATCCATAAACCATTTAGCACGCGACAAGTCCTGCTGAGGCAAAGCTTTCCCAATTGTGTGTAATAGATCGCTCAGCTGCACAGGAAAATACATCAGTGTTAAGAAGCAAAGGGTGACATTAGTACCATAAAGAACAGATCCTTCCCTCTGCTGCTGCTTCATCCTGTAGCTTCCAATAAAAAGTGCTGTAAAGTTCTGCCGTGCATTCAGGTTAAGGGTCTGTCCTGATTTGGGAGATTACATGCTCAGTATTCAAGGCTTATAAAGTCTGAGAATTAATGATAGAGTCATATTTGAAAGTAAGAAAGCCTACATCTTTCTATTAAGAAGCCACATTCATTCTTTTTTTTTAAAAGTAGAATACTTTGGCTTTATTTTAATTTATGAACCTTTAAAAATTAAAACAGTCCTTTGGAAATCTGCAGGTTTGTGGGATGTTTCAATTGATACTGTATATTTAAAACTGTTATATATTTCTTTATAGCATACTTTACAGTTATATGATAATAAGGCCTTTAAATTGCACTTAGTTTCCTTTGAGATCTGAATTTTAGATTGGACAGACACTCTAATCAATTCTACCTAAAGATGCTAGTTACTAGAAATAAATTCTGTAAGTAAATCATTACACCCTTTGTATGAATTTAAGCTCACTATATATAACATGTTTCATTAGTGATAACTAATTTTTTTAATTGCAACTTAAGTTAGGACGTTGGGGTATAGATGAAAAAACCATTTATTCTAGCTGAGAAAACCAAAATCAGTATCAAATAGGTGGTAGTATATTTTGAAACTTTTGCGTACCTGCTAGTATTGGGTATTGGGTATTGGGCACATAGTGAAGATGCCTTGCAGTCACCCTTTCCTTCATCAACCAGTGGCTATTTCAAGGATGAAAAAAGTGTGGTGGACATAAAGAGAGCAGACTCCACCTCCACTGTTTATTTGTTTATATTTGATAAAGCAAGGCAAGAATATAACAATTCATACTGCCTATTCCTCCAGCCATCTGTGTATTCTAAGATGTTTTTCTACTTACTATGATCCAGAGAAGTTACGGTAAATCAACTTGCTATAGAAAGAGCTCAGTAACCATTGGGTTTGTGCTATATAATGTAAATTGAACTGAAACAAATTTTAACTTTTTCTCTGAAGAATCTAACAATGAGGAATATACAATTTGCAACTTCTGTTTTCTAGCCAAGATAATAAAGTTGTTGTTTAGATTCTTTATGTAACTTTCCAAACGACATTTGTAATTGCTCCCATTGTGTTATTTCACTGCTAACTGCTATGGTCAACCAGAGTTAGGGGATAAGTTATCTGGCTTAGAAAAGAAGATAGTAAACATATTAACAATTATATTTCATACCATGATTGAATTTTTTGTAGAGGCTCTGTCAAATTTTACAATTAAAATAACCTTCCAACTGTACCCCAGATCTTGAAATTCTCTATTCTGTTTTTGAATGAAATTTCAAGCAAACAGCAAAAGGCGTCAAAGCCTGACAACTGTGTTCAGTACAATGAAAAAAATCATATATTTCTTCCCAAAGC
This sequence comes from Mastomys coucha, assembly GCF_008632895.1. Taxonomy (NCBI): domain Eukaryota; kingdom Metazoa; phylum Chordata; class Mammalia; order Rodentia; family Muridae; genus Mastomys; species Mastomys coucha. The sequence goes on from NW_022196891.1 coordinate 3,944,102, forward strand.
TCTAGTTCATTATAAACCAGTTCCAGAGAGATGCACTTTGTCTTACCTAGTCACTGTCTTCTGTACTCAGTCATTATCATCTAAATGTGCCTTCAAGTTGCCAGCAATTAGTACACACTGAGTAAAAAGTCTGCTTGGAGCATCCACATCCTAAGAAGACAGCCACTTTCCATTATCTTCTTCTGATAAAAGTGGAGTATAGAGTAACAGAAAATTCTACCGGACCATAGTAAAGGGTTGCTTTTACCATTTTGATTATAGATCAGGAATCCCAAGCAGTCGACTCCCAAATTACCTTGTCCTTTATATAAAATCACTGGAGTTATTAGAAAATTATACTTCTCCATAAGGTCATTGTTGGAAGTTTGATTCAACTTTACTCTATTGACTCCTGTGCATTTACACTTATCTCACAGAGATTTGGCATTTGCTGCTGCAAATCAAGTCAACTAGAATGTGTGCATGGAGACTCCATCTTTCCTTTAACCAGCATCTCTAAGTTTGTTATCACAGTGCAGTGATATTGTAATTACTACCAAATAAGAAAATTTTACACTACCTAGCTATTTATTGCCCAGCTCTTTTCTAAGCAATATGTTTTTGTTAATAAATTAAATGAAGTCAAACTCAAATATGTAATTAGTGGAAAGCAATGTCCTTCTAAGTATTCACCATCAGTGAAATGGTGCAAGTTGTCATGCATGTTTCTTTTTTACACAAAAGAAGCTGAAGCTCATGTTGTCCAGCCGAGTTCTCTGAGATGATCAGGTAATTCATTTGCTATCATCTGTGAAATATCCTGAGAAGCTCTGCACAGGGTGTTCTACAAACATGGCGTATTATTATAATCATCATCCTGTATCTTTTGCACCCAGTAGAGCATACCATTTGCTGTTCACCTCACATTGATGTTCTATGGATTAGTGAGATAATATCTTTCAGGTACTTAAAGCTCCTTTGAAATCAGGAGGTTATTGAGGTACAAGAAAATCTGATTATTTAACCCAGTGCATTACGTTGCTTACTCAATGTCTTTTATCATCAAGAGTAGCTGGGAGGATTGATCAAAATCACACTTAGTGAAGATGTAACTTAGCAGTACGGAACTGTGCATGAGTACACATATGCTTGTGTGTGTGTGGTTATATTAGCTATGACTAACATGAAAATGTTTGATTAGAAATCTTAGATTTTGCCTTATAAAGCCCACTATTTTGAATTATTAGGGAGAAATCAATCTATTAGGAGGGAAAAGGTGATAAAGCAAAAAAGATATGAAGTCATTTAGAGGCTTTGTCAAATATTATATTTAACTCTTTTCATGAGAACTTTTTACTATATCTAAAACTTATTTGGCAATCAAAGCATAAAGTGGTGTTTTAGAGAACTATATATATTAATACATGCTACTTATTTCCCCTTTAAATGTTCCCTCTTTTCTGAAAAATTTAATATTTCTTAAATTAAAAACTGAATTTTAAATCAAAAATAAAGTATGAGAACATCAACATAATTTAGAAACATGTTACATTATGTATAATGATGAGCTAGAATTAAATTACCTTATATGTTATTGTTTAAAAGGTTTTACATGTCACTTTACTTTTTACTTTTTAACATCTTAAAATTAACATGTAATTGCACCACTTCCAGCATTACTTTTCCCACCTCCAAATCTTCCCATGCTCCTCTCTTTCAAACCCCTCAACTTATATATGTATGCATGTGTGTGTGTGAGAAAGATATATATATATATATATATTATATATATATATATATATATATATATATATATATATATATATATAGAGAGAGAGAGAGAGAGAGAGAGAGAGAGAGAAACTATGTGGGAGTTTATGTATGTGAGCACAGGTATCCATGAAGGCCATATATATTCAGGAGTGTCAGAGCTCCCTGACACTGTAGTTGTAGGTGGTTGAGAACAGCCAGATGTAGATACCAGGAGTAGAACTCAGGTACTTTGCAAGAGGAGTCTGTACTCTTAACTACTGAGCCACTTCCCCAGTGCTGCCTTTTTATGCCTTATTTTAATCCCTTTGTGTAGTAGACAAGAGTGTTTCAATATTACTTTAATAGAAATTGCTTTATAGTATTTACCTCTCTGATTTCAAATGTTAAGTTATATCCATACTTCTATCTTCCTGTTTACACACACCTAGCATCCATCCATCAATCCATCGTTCTAATGACCCACACTAACTAGAGTTGTCTAGAGGCAAAGAATCAATAGATTAGATGACAGAAGGATAAAAGACAGATATATTTTTATGGTGAATTTTTCGTACTAGGAAACTTCTCAAACATTTGCAATCTGGAAAATCAGGAGTGCTAACAGTACAGTTTTAGACAGAATGGGAAAGCCTGAAAACCAGAAGAGTAGATGGTAAAAAAACAGATTCTCCAAATGGGAAGTAAATGTTCTAGCTAAATCATAAAGAACTTAAATCCTGTCTTATTTATTCTTATCACGGTCTAATCCATTTGGGTTTTGACCACTCCTTTTAACTAATGAGATTTATTTAATGGAGTCCATCAATTCAATTGATAATCTTATCCAATACAATAGACATACTGGTAATAAAGTTTAATATGGCCATTTCATGGTTCAATGAAGTTGACACATAAGATTAACAATGTTTTCACAAATTGATGCATCTATTTTTCTCCATGTTTTCATATATATATATAACAATATTCCATGAAAATTAAAGGCCTACTGTGATGTTCCATGGTATTGGTAAGTTTAGTTCTAGACATGATGCCTTTGTCTCAGAGTCTCCACTATCTGAATACCCTCCATAAGTTGCCTCATTGTAAATGGAAGATTTACTTAGGACAACCCATAAGGAGATTGTAAGATGTATACTCAAAGACAGGTACATTCATCTAACATGTAGGACACTTTATCTCTTCAAACATAGTTTTCTTTAGCATTTCATTGTAACTATTTCTATCCATTCTATAAATACTATATTTCCTCAATGGATTCCTTGAGACAATTCTAGATTTGAATCAACAAATCTATTTACTTAACTCTATTGTGTAACTTTGAGTTACACATTCAGCCCCACTTCTCAACTCTAAAGTAGGAATTATATGACCCTCACCAGCATGAGAATCAAACACTTTAACACTTATGTGAATGTTTGGGGAATAGTAAAAAATCTCTGGAAACATTTTTTCATTGAAATTTAATGGAATTGTATATTATGAAGCTACACACCACTATAATAAAATGCCTGAGACAGGTTACTATTGAAGAAAATAAGGGGGCTGGTGAGATGGCTCAAAGGGTAAGAGCACTGACTGCTCTTCCAAAGGTCCTGAGTTCAAATCCCAGCAACCACATGGTGGCTCACAACCACCCATAATGAGATCTGGCGCCCTCTTCTGGTGCAGCAGCTTCTGCTGGAGCTGGAGTTACATTTGGTTGTAAGTCACCTGACATGAGTATGTGAACCAAACTGAGGTTGTCAGCAAGAACAGTACATACTGTGCTTTTAAACATGAAGACATTCTTTGACCCCTCAACATGCAATTTTTAAAAATGAAGTTGATCTATGAGTAAATGTACTCATAGTTAATGAGGATAAAATAAGCAAATAATACACTGTAAGGAAAACCTCCATTTTTCTATATGTATACAGAATACCATATTATAGATTATGAACTTTTCAGCATGAGCTATTTCCTAGCTAGCCTTGTAGTAGTTTTCTTTCTTCTTTAGTTATGAATATTTCCAGATTTTATTCCTCTGACCAATGTACACAGGGCTTATTCTTCTTACTGCAACTCAACTTAAGGATCATCTTATTTAAATATTGGAACATTCTGGACAATCTACTTTATTCTACCACTTACAACTATTTCTTGCTTAGATGGTCAGATATATTTAACACATAGTATAGGCTAGACTAGTTTTTCCATTCTGTAGATGTTTACTGAACATTGGTTATGATCCCTAAACAACTATTGTTTGATTTATTGTATGTTAGGGAAATGGAGACTGATAAAAACTGCAGCACAGAGTAATGCATATAAGTTTGTAGAGACAGTCATATCAATATGTATAATAAATCTAAGTATTGTAGGGATGGTCATAAATGTGCTATGGTTAAAGATACAAAGAATAAAAATTGATTAGTGGATGAAGATAATGAACTAGATAGAGCTTTGCCATAATGTATGTTAGTTTTCTATTTCTGTGAAGAAACATCTTGACTAAAGCAACTATCTCAAATGGTTTAAGAGAATTTGAGTCTATAATGTGGAACAAAGACAGTAGGCTGCATACAAGATAGAGGACTCGAATCTCTAGCCACAGCAAGAAGCAGTGAGATTAAACTCTTGATAGTATAAGTCTCTGAACTATATTTTTTAAACTTTTATTGCATAATGATGAGAAAAGTTACATGATTTCAATTTATCTGAATTTGTTAACATTTAAAAACATATTTTAAGTAAATAGAATTAAATCACATTCTTGTTTCCCTTTTGTACCCCACTCCTCCCAGAGACCCCCCTTCAATACTTACAATATCTTTTTTGTCATATTCCTTAAAATTTATAAAATATTATAACAATAAAAATAAATATTATAAAAGTTGTTTGATATAAAACAACAATCAATTTGACAGTCTTATGTAGATGCTTGTGTACTACAATACTGAAGATACATACGTTTTTCTCAATAAATTTTAAATAACTCCAAACATATTAACTGTATACTTCAAAATAATACATTACTACTAGTATTTT